>NC_140811.1:14370000-14397500 GCF_050613455.1 Vespa mandarinia
ATCGTACTAGGAAGTATCAATAAAAATCACCTTTCCATCGAGAGACAGGAGAATGCGTTCTCTCGTTTGTAAACTTCAACCAGAACGTTTTTCCGGACACGAATCATTACTTCCGAGTAATATATGTATATATATATATACATATATGAGTGTGTGTGTGTTTGTATATATATATATATATATATATATATATATATATATATAAAACTGAGTAATATTAAGCGCAATACATTAGAAAGTAAAGTGAATATTTCTTTTTTATCAGAGCAAATAGAATCTTAATCTTTCAGTCGATTTCACTTCCCCTTGAGGCAACGATAAGATCGATAAGAGATCATCGTGTAAGCCTTCTTAAATCGATGAGGTTCATTCAAAGTTTTTTATTATAAATCCGACAAAGGAAAGTCAATAAAATTCAGTGAACCGTTCGTTCTACATTGAAAGCAGTGCACGTTGAACGATATGGTCTATTAAAAATCAGATCTCTTTTATCTTTCCTAACATTGTTATACATGTAATTTATGTTAATATGGAATAGATGTGGAAAGAATGTTGAATTTAATTATCTTAGAGAATATTCTATTAAATCATTTGAAAATGTATCGAAGAGATAAAGATTTATGTTTATACAAAAATCAAATTCATTAATGTAATTTATTCTAATCGTTAGGAAGTTCACGATAATACGTTTTTATTTTTAAAGATTTATCTGCTTATTTTTAATACTAGATTCGTTACTTTTCTATAAACAAATTGCACGTATTCGTATATATATATATATATATCAATAAACTATTAATCAGAGAGAGAACAAATTTTCGATTAATCAAAGAGAAGGGCAGAGAGAGAGAGAGAGAGAGAAAGAGAGAGAGAGAGAGAGAGAGAGAGAGAGAGAGAGAAAGTCTTTCCGAGAGTCGAAAACCTTACTAAAAGTCGGGGTTCACCGTTGTCCACCGAAATGGAGAACGAAGAAGTCGTCTCTCGTGGGTCGCAAAGTCGAGTCTCTCGGAGTCCACTCTGGGAGATCCGTATCGTTATATGCGTCGGGTTCTCTCTTTTACCTTCCGCCAAAGCGGCCACTTCAGCGATTTACTATACGTAGAGTGGTGGAGGAGGATGAGGAAGAGGAGAAGGGGAGTACCATACTCTCTCGTACCGGTCGGACTAGTTTCACGCTTGGTTCTTTCGCGCGTCCTTGAGAGCTGGCACATCGCTTCGAGTTCAACGCGAAAGAACCTTTATGGTTTGGTTTCTTTTGTAAAAAAAGAAAGAAAGAAAGAAAGAAAGAGAGAGAGAGAGAAGATAAGAAAAAGATACTTCCCTTCTCTCTCTCTCTCTCTCTCTCTCTCTCTTTCTCTCTTTCTCTCTTTCTCTTTATGTATATATATATATATATATATATATATATATATATATATATTCTCTTTCTTTATATATATTCTCTAAATTGTATCTACTCTCTGGTCTTCCGTAATTTTAACCATCAAAGCGGTAGTACGATTTTCTTGAATGGCCTCAAGCGTTAAAACGCAAATGGTGAATCGTTTTGGTTCGGTATAAAGCACAGTTGTAGAATAGGAAAATAAGAAAAATAAGGGGAAAGAAAATGCCTAAGCTTAAGCGGTGGCTGTTTTCCATCGTTTTGCTTTCTGGATAATGTCGAAGAACGGAAACGATTATCTTTGTATCTTCCTCCTCGAAAACATTTATCTCCCTCAGGCACGCGCGTTCCACGGGAGGATTTTAACCCCTGCGTACTCTCCCACTGACAATCTCTACATCTGCGCGCTGAAAATAGATTGGATTGTCTCCACTTCGAGAACCACGGTCACTATTTCGAATTTGCAAGGAGTACGTAATTCGCAGGCTAAATTGGGAATCTGCAATACGCGAAACGCATTCCTTTATTTTTTTTTTCTTTTTTTTTTGCTAGAAAAAGAAGAAAATGAAGAAGAAGAAGAAAATGAAAAAGAAGAAAAAGAAGACGAAGAAGAAGAAGAAGAAGTAAAGGAATTTATATACAAACAACGTGGTTTACTTTTTATCATTTTGATAAATATTAAATAGAATTTATGAACAAGATAATATAGTAATATTCGAAATAAAGAGTATTTCTAATAGTAATTTTGTTTAAAACATCCTTTCATCAAGCTCAAGGAGTTCATTAAAAAGTTTATTCAAGTAGTATCGTAAAAGTTAGTTTCGCCAATAACTATTTCGTTGTCGAACGGATGTATATAATTGTAGGGCGATGACTAATCGAATACTTTCTATACTCAGCATGGAATAGTTTTATGCTTGGTACACACACACACACACACACACACGTATATATACATATATATATTCATAACCGAGTAATGGCCTCGAACCTTTGTTTGAAAGTAAATGAAAAAGACTGAGAGAGAGAGAGAGAGAGAGAGAGAGAGAGAGAGAGAGAGATAAAAAGAAATAAAAAGGGATTCGTGAAAATCTGAAGAAGAAAACAAGTATCTGGGAAAAAAATGTAGTTTTTCACGTATTATGAAAATTCATCATCTTTTTTGTTTATAATTAGTCATTATTAGTCCTCTAGCATGACGTCGAAATGTTCTCGATGCTCATTGAGTTTGAATGGAAAGGTTTTATCTTCGTTGTGCACGCTGAAAGGCCTTGTTACCTTCACTTTAGCCTACAAAACGACGAAGGCCAAACATTGGATCATGCCTCTGACGTTGCTCGTTAGTTCCTATCAAACTTGGTTTTTATACATATCTTTTTTTGATCATTCCTCAGTTTCGTTTGAAAAATTTTAATTCTATCCCGATAGAATATTACTCAATGCGCAATTGAAAGTGAACGCTTTTTATATCTCCCCGTCTTACAGTCCTATCTAGAGAAATTGAATGAATTAAATTAGAAATTGTAATTAACGAGGTTATGTAATTAAAATAAAATAAAAAAGAAAAAAAAAAGAAGAAGAAGAAGAAGAAACATGATCATAATATTTATATGCTTTATTATATACGTAAGAGGATCAAGGCCATGAGATTATCAAGATATATTTATTTATATATTATAACACGGATTATCCTGAACCAATGAACTCTGACCCTAATATACAATAATTATTTCCTTCATATTTTCCGCTCTATTTTTTTTTTCCTTTATCTATAAAGGTATATTCCAAGATTAGATCGTGGTTAAAGCACATCTATCGTATTTGTATCGTTTCACAGGATAGAAAATGAGGCCTACAAATAGCATGACGTTTTATTTGAAATTTACTAGGTAACACCTACGCTTCAGCTGAATCTATTTAACCCTTAATTATACAGCAACGAATAGACTTAGACGTAACTGCGGTAGTACGTCGGGAAGACGATCAATCATGGCGATCCTTTATCATGCAATTTTCAATGTATATATGTATATATGTATCTTTCCTCTTCTCGTTGCAGAAATTAAATCGTGAATAATAACAGCGAACAAATAGCTTTTCTCGCGCTTGAATCTCGAGGATTACTAATTAACAGACTCGAAGAGAGACGTTTACCACGTTAACTAACGGGATATAACGACTAGACTAGACTCTTGAACAAGCCCTTTGCGTCGTCTCACATTATGCGAGTGCAATCGAGTGATGCTTCAAAGGCGACTTTGCGATCACCTCTCTTGAGTTCCTTATTCGAGGATGGTTCGCGCGTGTCAGTAATGATCATCGCGTGTAACACATCCGATACTTGCACCTACCTATCTATGTACACACTATATTCTCAATATTACGTGTACTTAGAAGATTTATCTCTTCGTATGAACTTTAATCTTTACTTTACTATTACATTGGTAATATCAATTAGAGATATAACTAATTAATTATGTAATACGCAAAGTAAGGATAATAATCAATAAAAAATTCTATTTTAACATTGGCTCCATAAGTTACTTTTTTTTTTCTTTTTTATATAAAAAAAATGAAAATTATTATTAATTTAAAGTCGATCATAACTATACGACATGGTCCAGAATCGACTGGTGCACCGAGCCGAATGGCGAAACCAGAAAATCACTATAATTTAGATTATGAATAAATCGTCGAACCGAGTTCGTTCCACTCGTTAGAGACACTTTCTCTGACTATTCTCTTGTGAACGTAGCTTTAAGTGCACGAGACATCATTCTCTCTTTCTCTCTCTCTCTCTCTCTCTCTCTCTCTCTCTCTCTTTCTCTCTCTCTCTCTCTTTGTTTCTGCCTTTTTTTATTTTCATTATAATCGTCGTAAGACAAATGCGATTTAAAACGGGAACGTAGTATTTCGTTCGTGTAATCGTCCTTAGAAAACAGGATTATAAAAACGATATTAAGTAATAGGCGATTAGCGTCACGTTTCTATAATATCTACACGTACTTCCTGTCTTTAAAGAAGTCTAATCGATTTTATCATAAAATCGATAATGTCAGCTAGATTTTTATAATATTAAAAAGATTAAATTGTAACGATAATAGCCTAAGTAGTTTAAGTAAAAAATAAAGGAAAATTAAACGCATCATTTATATTATGTTACGCTAATCTATATCATAATAATGTAAAAATATTATAAAATTATATATAACTTAGATCACTTTGATAATCGTTAGCTTAATTGTAATTGTTGAACATTTTTCGATTATTTCCGTACTCGTTTTAATTCTTACATCAAGTACACTTGCCCATTTGTTTCCAAGTAATAAGGTATAAGTATAGTTGAAGATTCCTTCGCATGATAATGAAGCAACTTGTAAGCTGTAGCTCGTGCTCCCACTCCTTCTGCGAATACCGGAAATTTGTGCAAGCGTCTTAACGTTATCGCTCGTATGATCGAGACGTGTGACTCTCTTCGTCTCTTTCTTGTCTCTTTGTATACATGTATGTATACAAACGTATAAAAACGTGCTTAGTTTTTTAAGATGCTTGATGCAGATTCGTTCGGACGTCGATAAAACACGAAAAGAAAGAGCACTCTAAGTGGTTTTCGAGCGAGAGTACCTTTCAACCCTGAAAATATCTTGATGGATGGCCTTTGAACTATGGACTGTTCATCAATATACTCAAGAAGAAGGAAAGGAAGAAGAAATGCGTCGATGATATTTCGTACCTTCCTATACGGATAGCTTATCATCAAAATGTCTTAGGTTTAAAGACATAAAAAAAATTGAGAAAATTACACGTAATATATGTATACATGTATACATAAGTAATAAAATGAAATAATATAATATCGAGTTGTAATAATGAAAATTAATTGTAACCGAATATTTGTTTGTTCTTAAATTGAATTTATACCGATTGTAAAAACGATTAAAAGAGTGTTAAACATTATAGTAAAACACACGAATTCCATGTAAAAATTATTTCAAATATAATTATTTATAAATCCCAGATATAATTAAAGAATTACCGAAACGATCACTTTAATTTTTATTTCTGTTTTACATAGAGAAACGTTTGCTTTCAATATCTTCTAATAAATAAAAATATGCATGTGTATTCAGGAAACGTGTCAAAAGTTTAACAGTAGATAATCTCGTAAGATATGTATTTAAGATAGTTTGGAAATAAGCTCTTTCAATGCAATTCAAGATCGAAGATAGAAAAACCTTTCTATGGATTTAATTAATAATTTTCAAAAAGAGTTTGTACGTCATTAATATTTTTCATGTGAGTTTATCGTGCCGTTTAATCGTAAGATTTGATTTCATAACTAAAACCGAGTGGTAAAAGCTGGCACAATACGGTTCTTTGATCTGAACGGGACCGGAACAACGTCGGATAAGCGTGAAGTCGGTTAACGCAGAATTTAATTATAAAAGTAGGTATAATGACATGCGTACCTTTTACTCTAGCTTTTTATTATCTCTTTTTAATTGTTTTTATATTCAATCATTACATATCACGAAATGTTGCAAACGAATAGATATGCGTTTCTCTTGATAATGGAATTATGCATTTTTAAATAATTTAAAAATAAAAATAAAAGAATGAAATGAATTCAATCAATTTTTTTTTTTGTAACGTTCAATCGCTTTATTCAATTAATTTTTTAATATTAATTTCTTGCATTCAGACTAACTTTCTGATCGGCAAACATCGATTTGATAATTTGTGTTTTCCTTTGTATATATATATATATATATATATATATATATATATATTTTTTTTTTTTTTTTTTATATATATATATTTTTTTTTTCTAAGATGATCGTGACCAAGGTTGATGCATTTTCACAAACATGCTTGAACCTTCGTGATGCATCCTGAAACGGTTCGTTCCTAGACTTTACGATCCAGCTCTGCGCTTCTCGAGTAATCGTAGATGAAGATAGTTTCGGAAGATGCAAAGTCTGTAAAATTGCAAATTTCTAGGTAAGACCTGTAAACTTTTCGTAGAAATTAACGTTCTGTTCGGAAGATTTTTCCTTTGAAATATCACCGTTGAAGAATTGATGTGAAAAAAGGAAGAAAAAGAAGAAGAAAAAGAAGAAGAAGAAGAAAAAGAAAAAGAAGAAGAAGAAGAAGAAGAAGAAGAAGAAGAAGAAGAAGAAGAAGAAGAAGAAGGGATCTCTGCCAATGTCCTTGAGTTCTTCTTGAGTTCATCGTATCCCTTTTCTCCTCCTCCATCTTTCTTTACTGTCCAGTCAACTATGATACCTTGAATCGAATGCCATTCACGCGGGAAATTTTTTGGATAAAATATTTCTTTATCATTATCTCATTTCGTTTGTACGTAATGTGACTCTTATCTCTTATCAAATTATTTTAACATCTCGGTAATTAAATAAGAGTCTAGAAGATGTTATATATATATATATATATATATATATATATATATATCTGTGTGATTATATACGATTAATTATAAATAATAAAAACTATCTGAACGATATTCTAATATTATCTGTTAACTCTCGATCTCGTTTAATACAAGAGTACTTAATTTTTTCTCATTATAAATTTCACTTGGACGGTGAAAATAAATATGCATTCTATGAAAATCGACAGAATGGATCAATTTGAAGGAACGAAGTAGAAGATGAAGAAGAAGAGGAAGAAAATGAAAGAAAGCTGGCCTCTTATTGGTCCGTATAAACGCGCATTGCTGTTCGTGCCTTCATAATTTGTGTGTTTCGAGGTCGCAGAGAGAAGAAGAAGACCCGGTTTCGTGAAGGCGGAGAAGAGCTTTACGCGAGGTAGAAACGCGTCGGTCGACTTCGATGTTCCTCGACCATATCGAGGAACGTGTAAAAACGCGTACGCCACGAGTGCAGGTGCTTTTATTTCTCGCTATTCGTTAGAACTCGATCAGCTCTATTGCTATTGCAAATAGTCACTTGACTTATCCAAATAAATGAAAGAAATATTTTCGAATGACTTTGACAACCAACTCTGAAATCTTTATCTTTAATACTTTCTAAATTTTAATTTATTTTAGTTTATTTTGTTTATCATCAATAAATCGTAAATTAAATTTAATGAAAATATTCAATTGTTTCGTATTACGGTAATGTCACATTTGTTTCAAAGAAGTAATTAAAGTGAATGATTACAGATCGATAAAGATTATTATCGTTATATAATATGTTCCGTTTATATGCGATTATTTCGCTAATTATAATTATTAAAATATGATGAAAAAAAATGATACAGAAAAATATAATATGATGTCAAGAGAGATACATCGTATTGATAATTATTTGACTTTGCGATAATTTCGAAGAATTTTTGCGAAGATTCACAGTTAAATTTTTTAATGAAATCCTATATTCTTTATTATATATTTTTGTAGCTGACATCAAACTGTTTTTAAAATACTACCTACACATATAGTTTGTATAGACTATTTTGGATTTATTAAGTTTTAATTTTGGTGTGTCCCTGACATTAGCGTTACCCTATGTAACCAATAGAGAAATAGTTTAGTCTATTGTTTGGAATTTTGTGTGTATTTTTGAATGAAAAACAATGGAATAGAACAGCATCGACGATGCGAAATATGTAAATGGATTCTTAATAATGAAGTACATCGATAGAAGTTAATTACATACGTCAATTTCAAAAACCGAGAGAAGAAAGAACATAACAGAGTATAAGAATCATGAGAAATATAAGTTTAAAAAATGTTTTGAAAATAATTTGATATTAGCTTGAAGAATGTGTGATAAAGATAGATTAAGTAGATAAAGTAGATTAGAAGATAAAGTAGATTTTGCGTTTAAAAATGTCAACGTGACCTTAACAGGGTTCTTCAAAATTATCTTAAAATATTTTCACAAAATTATCTTCAAATATTTATCACCCTTTGACACTATACAACATTCAGTTGAAACATTATTTGCATTTTAATATTTAAGGAAATTATGGCGTGTATATATTTAAACTGAACATACTGTATACATACAATATCTGTTCTAATATTAGATAACGTGATGGATCGATTAAAATGATATATCTCGTATTTAGAATTTCCTTGATCTTTTAATATAGTTCATGCAATTCAGTGACGTATTTAATCGATTTCATAGGGCCTTATATCAGATTAACAATAAAGTTCATACTTTAATATAGACATATACAATCTACATATGTGGGCAACTTATCGAAAGTAAAAAATTCTTTCGAGATTGTACATAGTAGTACATGTATTGTCTTTCAAAATTGACATTTAAAAGGTTAACGTGTTCATAAAGTGTTTTACGATCGAAGTTTCGATTTTCTATAGAATTTGAAATTATCAGATATTACAATATGACTAATGACAATCTCTTCGAAGAAGGTTACGTAAGGTGAAAACGATCGAGACTTATGTACAATACATGTAAGCATACATATTGATATATTGTATATTCAAAAAAGACGAATTATAATAACATGATCTTTGAATAAAATAAAAAGGAATTTTTATGTTCGACGAGATAAAGAGAAGAGACTGCTACCAAGCGTAGCGAAGTCTTCAAGCGTGATATAATCCTCCTATATTTTGCTAAGATCGTGCAAGCATAATCCTCGCAATTAATTGCGCTTTAATTTCGTACAATTATCCTTTCTGTTTATTTATAAGGATAAGTACCTTTGCATTTCAATCGAAAGACATTTACATTGTTATTTATTCCTTGGATATTATTTTAATTCTTTCATTTTTCTTTGTATTAATTAAATAATAAAATAATCATTCTTATCGTTGCCACTTTTAATTCTTCCTTATCGATGAATTAATCTCAATATCAATTTCTTTGTTTCTTTTTTTTTTTTTTTTTTTTTCCTTACTTCATCCATCGTAACTTTTTCTCTTGAATTATACATACGCATGTATAAAAACATACATATGCACGTAGAACGGCATCGTCTTGCAATGTTTTACTTGCGATGAAAGTGTCCGCATCAGTCGGCCATTGTCGAAGATCGAGCGTGCTCGATTTCGTTTGTCTTTTACTTTCATGATTTTCACGTACTTAGTTCCCTCGGTGTTACATTCCGCGAGTTCGAATGCTTTTCGTTTCACCGGCTAGATTCGGAACGTGAGCGAGCTCCGCGGGGACTTTCACGGAAAGAAATCATTCTGGTCGCATAGCAAGCACCGGCACACCTTACTAGAAATTCCGTAGTAAGCGCGTATCAGCCAAGTTGAAGTGATATTGCTAGATAAACAAATCAATTTGAGCCAAAAACGATTTCTAATTTCGTGCCAAAAACGATATTCATTTTCAATTCGATTGTATCGATTATTTCAAATCTTAATATTTATCATATTTACATGAAATTATACTAGTTAGAAATTTTCTATAATAGAGAGGGAAAAAAAAAGAAAAAAAAGAAAACATTAATTACATAGAAGACAAACAAACAAAGTCTATTTACAATGAAATAATATATAGAATGGTAAACATAATGATATGAATGAACTTACGTTAACCATCCGTAGCCACGATTCTGTTTCTTCCTCGACGATATCACCCCCTCCAAGAGGAGGACTTTATCTTCGTATTCCTCGTTCGAGCTCCGTTCGATCCTTTCACTTTATCACTGTTCTTCTTAACGACAAAGAGAAGAGAGAGAGAGAGAAACAAAAATGAAAAGAAGAAGAAGAAGAAGAAGAAGAAGAAGTAAGAGATAAATAGAGTGAGATAGAGAGAGAGAGAGAGAGCGAGAAGGAAAAAGAGCGAGAGAGAAAAAGAGAAAGAGAAAAGAAACAAAAGTGTGCTTTGTATTATCCTCTTGAAAAAACACAGGTCAAAGAAGGCTCACCGTAAAATTTGAATTTGTAAGTTTTCTTTCACAAAAGATTAAAAAATAACTTGGTAGAATGTCGGCACGCGATTTCGCACTCACCGATGAAGGAGTGCGAGTCGACTAGAGGACGTGGACTGGCACTCACTGATCCAAAGCCGATCAGAACCCTCCTCCTCTTCTTCCTTCACCTCCTTCACTAACTTCTCCTCCTCCTCCTCCTCCTCCTCCTCCTCCTCCTCCTCCTCCTCCTCTTTCTCTTGGTCGTAGTCGTTGTCGAAGTCGAAGTCGAGCCAACCTTCCTACTCCTTTGCCGTTCTTCCAACTACTGCCTCCGATCCTCTCTCTTTTTCCCTCCCTCTCCAACTTACAAACACCTTGCTTGCTTCCTCCTCCATAATAGCGTTCACTACTCGCATTCGCACCGAAGCTTTACCTCGCTTAAAGGGACGCGCGTTTCCACCGTGTAATTCAATATACCTAGCGAGATTATTTATATCGCGATTAGTTACTGTCACCTTCGTTTCCCTCGTTCTATTTTTCTTTTTTTTTTCTATTATAATAATGATAAAGTTTTGATATTCCCACGTACGCATCCTCTAATATAATTAATACATAGATATTGTTTATCGAATAAAACGATATTATTATATGATTGTTTTATGCACGAATTCATTGTCATTGAATATATTTCTATGCTTCAGTATATTTTCTTTAAAATGATTAATTAGATTGTATAATCGGTATATAATAGAGTACTTTATTTCGAATAAGAATTTTTAATTGTATCTGGAAAGTATGCAAGGTCATGGTGCGATGATCCTCAAAGAACTGTGACTATGAATTAATGTAAAAAAAGAAAATGCGATTGAGGAAACAATAGAAGTAGACATTTGTCATATCGATTATTTACAATGACGTTAGATTTTTTTTATTCTTTGATATCTACGACAAATCGTATGAGAGTGCAAAATTTACTGGACTGTAGGTGAAAATTGTAATGAAGGTAGTGAAAAAGGGAAAATGAGAGAAGTTTCTGAACTCGTTTTATACCCGAAGCAATGTTTCTTCTTGGTAAAAGTCTCTAACCGTTTACTTCGTTGAAAAAATTCATTTGCAATTCATATCGATCCGAGATTAATAACTGATTACTTTGAGAACATGTTGCAGAACAGATCTTTACTATATCATAAATGCAATAATTATTACGATATAATATATATTATATACGATATAATATATATATATATTATATATATATTTTTTTATGTTATCTAAAATCTTATATAAATTAAATATTATACGTTAAAAATGATTGATGTTTGATGGAGAGAGAACATTTAATGTTCAATTTATTATACTTCAATATTTTAAATTAAAGGGAATTACTATGCATTCATTTAAAAGCAGATAAAATTGGAGAAAGAAGCAAAAAAAAAAAATAGACAATACTTGCAACTAAATTTATAAAATGCATCTGCAATATCGAGAGTAATTGCATTTAAAAGTGTTTTACAAATACTTTTTATAATTACATAACTTAAATGTTAAATATTTTCTTTTAAAGTAATGTAATATAAGTGTAAGTCAATTTAATAAAATCAGTAGAACTTAAACTATTTTAATTTTTAAGTTTATTTCTTTTTCTTAATTATTTTGATTCTATCATTCGACGGTAAAATAGTACATTACTATTACCAACATTTTTGCTCGATCGAGAAAACAGAAATTTATTGTTTTATCAATCGATAAAACAAGGATTTATTATTTACAATCGATAAAAATGGTGATCTACTATTACCGATTCTTCTCGATCGATAAAGCAATTCTGTGCCATTATTTACTGGACTTAATCAATCAGTAAAACAGTGTTTTTCTATTGGTTTCAATGCACTCATCTGGTAGAATCAGAAAAACTAGATTTTCTGACTTTTTATACTCGATCAATAAAAAAACATTCTAAACAAACATTTAACCTTCCCAATTTGCATCAGAATTCCATTTTAGTATTATATTCAATAAATGAAACGATTTTTTAAATACAAGTCGCATTTTTGATGAATCTTACTGCAATGTCTATCAACAACTATGAAACTGTTGAGAATATTTATTTAAACAATGAATATTGCGGTAAAATTATTGATTTTAACTTAGATCATTGTAATTATAAGATAATATAGAGAAGAAATATACAGTGTTATCTAAAAAAGAATTATAGAAACTAATAATTTCTTAACTTATCAATAAAAAACTATAAGATAAATGTTATCGGCACTTATCTATTATACACTTGATATATATTCTCAATATGATAGATGCATAAGATGCATGTGGTTGCAAGTATCGTCGTCACTCTTTCTATACTACGGATGCAATAGAAGGACGATACTTTAGAACACGAGATGTCAGCACCCGGTACTGTTGTTTATTTTTCAAATTTAATTTCACTTTAATAAATATATTATATCTTATAATAATATTAATTAAATTATAATATTATATAATTTAATTACAATTAAACAAAATTATAACACATACATATATTCACAAACATGCACATACACACGCGTACACACACGTAAATGTTAAAAATTATATTTAAAATAAGATTTGTTATTATCAGAAGATATTGTTATTGGATTTATTATTAATTAATCCAATTCAATCAATTATAAAATAAAACAAGAAGGAAATATTCAAATCCGTATATCTATACTTACACGCATAAGTGACACAAGAGACGATGTTATGAGAGAAAGACAAAAGAAGAATAACTTTTGTATAAGTCTGTGGTCTACGTGGCATTTTTGGGACCCGAACGACTAACCGCGGTTTATCATCTCAGATTTCCATCTGGCCCACGCACGTCTCTCTCTCTCTCTCTCTCTCTCTCCTATAATATTATATTTCTTGATACTGCGAGTAAGAGTTTGGATGGATTTCTGTGTTCATCCCGTGAAAAATGTAAATTCAAAATAATAGCTAAACGGGTAACAAATCGAACGAAAGTTTTTCTGATGGATCATTTCAAAAGAGAAAAAAAAAGTAAAAAAAAAAAAAAGAAAGAAGAAAGAAATATATACGACCAACAAACCTTTTAAGATGGGATATATAAACTCGTCGATAAAAAATCTAATTGTAGGTACTTACATACAAGACATTTTAATGATACGATCAGGCTCATTATTCCTCGAATATTCATTGACGAGTCGGCAAAATCTGTCGACGCGACGAAAATTCAAATTTCTTTTTTAAAAATGGAACGGCTAACGGTACGGGAAGAATTTTTAGCGAGATCGGTGTAGTAGAAGTCAGGAGGGCCACCGAAGAGGAACCGTTTCCTTCCATCTTCTCTCTCTTTCTCTCTCTCTATCTATCTCTCTCTCTCTCTCTCTCACTCTTTCTCTCTCTCTCTCTCACTCTTTCTCTCTTTCTTTTTCTTACTTCTTCTTAACTCCTCTCTTGCCCTCCAAAAGTTCTCACAGCGGCGTCGATCGTAACACGCCGTCGTCCAGTATCGAGGTAGACCTTTACGATCGGTCAACGCGTTGCTTCTCATTAAGGTATAATTTATTCGAATGGCGATAAGGGGGTGGTGGAGGCAAGCAGGGTTGGGGGGAGAGGTTGGAAGGAAAAGAAGAGTCGATATTCTTGGTCTCCGACGGTGCTTCGCGGCTTCACGCTTCTTCTTCTTCTTCTTCTTCTTCTTCTTCTTCTTCTTCTCCGTGTCGTGGGATCTCCAGAGAAAAAGAGAGAGAAGGAGAGAGAGAGAGAGAGAGAGAGAGAGAGAGAGAGAGATCGAGAGAAAGAGATAGAGATAGAGAGAAAATCGTGCTCGCCAACATTCTCGCTTCGATCGTCGTGAGAGATAAGAAGGCCCAATCCGGACCGAAAATCCACAGGACGCGATAATTTGAGCCGATCTTTCCTTCTGTCTTTTTCCTCGTCCTACTTTCACCACCATACACCCCCCGCAACTCATAATATTTCGAATTAATAATCTTTTAATTTTATTTCTTTTTCTTTATCCCGATGTATCTAATCGAACTCGTTTTCGTCCTTTAATCTGTTAATTTTTGTGTAAGTGTATAAATTATAAAATAATGTGTCTACGTTGCGTGGGAAATATTGGAGGATTACGGATATAATCGTTAAGCACAGTTAATGGATTAAATATGTCGTAAACACTTTCGAATTTCTTTACCGAATCTGAGATCGTTGTAAGATCGTTGTAAGATAGTTCTCAGGTAGTACGAAGGTACTTCGTTAATAAGATGGAAAACAAAGCGGAAAGAGAAACAGAGAGAGAGAGAGAGAGAGAGAGAGAGAGAGAGAGAAATGTAAACTTCGAAAACAGTTATAATCTCGCACGTTCCAACGACCCTTATTTATGTTACGTACTTTGCGATTCGCTTCTCGTCCCTGTACTTTCTCGCCCTTTTCTCCTCTCTTTTTCATTTTTTTCTTTTTTTTTCTGCTTCTTCATTTTACCGAGAGAGAGAGAGAGAGAGAGAGAGAGAGAGAGAGAGAGAGAAGGAGAGAGGGAGAGAGAGAGAGAGAGTGAGAGATAGAGAGAGAGGGGGGGGAGAGAAAGAGAATGACAGTGTGCTTTTACGGCGGTGTATATCAATGGATTCTGCCCTGAAGGAGGATACGAAAGAGAGAGAGAGAAAGAGAGAAAGAGAGAAAGAGAGAATGGGTGTTCCTCGTGACAATGCCCAGGATATAAAAAACTTGCGTAAAGCTGTCCCACTTATGGTGGTGCCCCGAGGCTCAAATCCTCGTTGAATGGAGTGCAATAACCTTTTATTTATCGGAGACTTAAAACCCGATGTTCGCGTTGAAAATTGAAGTGACGTAGTTGACGTCGAGTCGATTGCCAAGGTATGAATGAGAACCCTTTGAGATCTTCAGAAAGGAAAATAGTGAAAGAGAAAGAGGGAGAGAGAGAGAGAGAGAGAGGGAGAGAGAGAGAGAAAATTAATCTCTTGAATTATCCGCATTTTTGGTTATATTTTTACGACATACAAAATTCAGGTAAAAAATAAAGTAATAGGTTTAAACAAATTTTACATTAATTAAAACAATTAGACATACTCATAGTATGATTATTTAAATTTATTTCAAATCGCTAAACGCTAATTAATATATAATTGTATTATAATAGATTATTAAAAGAGAAGATAAAAGAGAAGAACAAAAAAGAAAAAAAAGAACAAGGAAGAAAGAAAAATACTTAAGGAATATCTGAGTGAACTTGTTTTAGCTATGATGAAAAACACCAAAAGTATGTACTTGGAGTACGAAGGGCCATAGCCCTTTTTCCAGGAGATACCCTGAAGGGCCACGAATTCCTCGACTGGACCATTACAAGACGGAGTAAAAGACGAGCTCGACCCTTTCGCGAGCTCGCCATTAGAATTACAAATATACGGTGCCACACGGCACGCGCCCACGGCAAAGAACTTGCCCGCCTTAATGTTCGTCGTTTCGCGAGAAATTCAGAGCGCGGATCATCCCTCCGGCCCTTTTCGTCTTCTCTTTCACTCTCGATCCTTCGAAAACCTTAGGGTAGCCAGATGGCGAGATACTTCATTTTGTGCCACGTTACTATACTGATCATTGCTACGTTTGTTTCCAAAAGAAAGAAGGGATACTATTTGATCTCGATTTGCGAACATTTCTAACCAATAGAAATCGATTATCCGTTCAATCAATCCTTTATCAGAATCTTATTTATACATTTTATATATACATATATATATTTTTTTCTTCTTTTCTTTTTTCACTTCGAAAGTATTTACTTTTGTCCTTAAAAAGTTTTTGACGTTCGAAGGAAAAAAAGAGAGTGCTCGCTATTAAATCATGATTTTACATGATGTAACTACTGACGTTATGATGTTTTTTCGAAATATTGTAAAAAAAAAAAAAAAAAGAAAGAAAGAAAGAAAGAAAGCAAACTATTTATTAATATCGTAAAAAAGATGCCGTTAACTTTTCATTTCACATTTATTTCACACTTTCTAATATTTTATCTGATGTCGTATTCACATTCCGATGAAAATATTTTGTTAACAATGTAAAAGATATGTCTACGATATTAAATTAATTTTACATTTTTCAATTGAATTTATTACATTTTTTTTTTTTCTATTTCATCGACAAACCATTTATGTCCATGAGATCATAAGCAAATATCTACGAAAGAGATCTTAAGGGAAAATCATTGTGATGACGTTACCAGAAATATAGACGCAGCTGTACAACCAAATTAGATTAATTTCTTCTATCGATTCTCCTTTATGTCCTATTTTATTCCACTAACGCATTCATAAAATTTAGAACGTAGAGATTGTCGAAAGGAACAAGGAAGGTCTCTCATCGATATCACAACGATTTCCACGATTTCACTCTTCTCTCCTTCCAGGTGTTCTCATCATTTCTAAATAACGAAAAGAGGGAGAGGGACAATTCCTCTCAGGACTCTCACGTCTAGCGAAAGGAACTGATTACAACGAGAGATCGTTACCACGTTTCCCTTCGAGATCATGTAAATGAAAAAATTGCTATCGTTCTCTAACGGCTTACCGATAAGAGTCATGTTTGCAATTCCCACGCCCGCCATTACTTATCACCTTAGTGTCGACTTTATTCCATGGGAGTCCATGGGATTTGTCGCAGGATTGCGAGGACCACGATCGTTTTGTCATTCTGACAGTGGTTCTCCGTTCGTCCATACTCGTACATTAAAACAATTTATTTATTTATAAAAAAAAAAAGAAAAAAAAATGCGAATTTTATAGTACGGTTCAATCATCTAAGATATTTCATTATTCTCAGAATGAAATTATTCATTGCTTGTACAGATGAAACGTAACTATTAGATTTTATCTATAATCTATGTCTATAATAAGATCTTTTTTTTTTTTTTTTTTTTTTTTTGAATTTGATCATCTAATAATCTTTCATTATTTTAACATGATATCTCTAAAATAAGTTCTCATTGGATTTAATACGAAAATTTTTAAGAAAATTAATCCGAAATGAAAATCATCGTGATTCGAAGTAGAAGGATGAAAATAAATATAATAAGGAAGATGATATCTGTGAAAGGTGTCGCCTGGCGCGAATCAACCTTGAAGTGGTGAGTTCGAGCCGGTTAGCTCGAATGATCATATGGCAAAAGGAAGAGGCGAATACGACTAAGACTTAATTAGCAGACGAGGGCCGGTCCAGGGTGCCTCGACGTCGTTACGACAAAATCATTTGTGGCCTCTCTTCGGGGTCTCTCGAGCGCATCCGATTGGTCTCGACGCGACGATTTAATTACCAGCGTCGCTGTCTCTCTCTCTTTCTCCCTCTCTCTCTCTCTCTCTTTATCTCTTTATCTCTTTCTCTTTCACCCTTGCGCAGTGTTCCTTTCTCTTCTTCTAGATTGCCGCTCGCCCTCGATAATTAATCGGTCGCTTAATTGATTAATCGATTAATGGCCAGGCACGATCGCTCTTCGGTGTACGTATGTATGCTCTACTAGCAGATAAATCGTCTTGGTACTTGGATTTTTCTTTCTCTCTCTCTCTCTCTCTTTCTCTCTCTCTTCTTCTCGCTCTCTTCTTAAAAGTCACGACAAGACAAGAACACGAACGCAATGACCAAGTAAATTTTTAATAGTCATGCCCTTCACGTTTCACGTTTAATATACGCCAATATCTTCCGATTTATTCTCCTCTTATTCTTTGTTCTTTTTCTTTTTCATTTCTTTCCTTTTTTTTTTTCTTTTTTTGTAATTAACATATATGGAAAATGGCAGGTAAAATTGAACTCTTGTTACTATACACAATGTTTATTATTGTTACTATAAAATTATTCTTGAAGTTAATTTTAATCATAATATAAATTGATCAATTCTAACGATATCATTCAAATTAGATTGCAATTATTTCATTGTTATCTCTTATATTTTGAATTAGATTACGGTCTACTTCGAGTGCCGTCCAATACACGCAAACCGGACGAATTTTCCACATTTGAATGAGTCGATTCGAAAGTTTGATTACAGGGAACCTTCCCCTGTCCACAGACAATGTTACTAGTTAAATAGTTACATACTAGTTTACACCGCAGTACGAAAGCGACGATGGGTTCGTTACATTTCTCTGTGGGATAGGAACAACTAATTCTCTAGTGTAATTTTATATTCCGGACTAGAGTTGCGAATGATTTCGAAGTTGATATTATCGAGTGACTCGATGAATTGAAACTAGGAACTCTTTCTAAAAATACTCGGAAATATTCATCCCATTTTTTTCCTCTCTCTCCATGTTCCCCTCTTTTTTCAGTCTAATGTATCTGACGTATATCTGGAGGTTACATCGCAATCTAAAGTTCAACACCTCGTAACTTTTACAAACGAGAAAAAATCAGTTGCTCGTCGTTGGCTGGTTCTGGTTCGTGCACAACGTAATAGCCAACGTAATTCCCAACTGGGAACGGAAAGTTGTTCGCAGAAGTAACGAGTTTGAGGTCCGATAGGAGATACGTATTGTATATGTATATATACATATATATATATATACATATATATATACATAACGAACGTACGAACTAATCTCATTCCGAGAGAAATTTTGGATACAACGACTAGTAACGATCTTTGTCATGTTGAACATGTAGAAATTAGATCATCGGACAAATTCGATCGATCTGTACGATTGATTGTAAACCATGAAAATCGAATTGATCCTGCCTACAGGAAAGGAAAAGAAAAAAAAAAGAAAATAATAATAATAATAATAATAATAATAATAATAATCGATGGATAATAATAATAATAATAATAATAATAATAATAATAATAATAATAATAATAATAATAATCGATGGAAAGTGTCATTATCTTAAGAAGTTTACAAGTAGATAAATTAATGTCACGGAAGCGTTATTTCGGTGGATTATTAAATCACGTCCGACCGGAAATCCTTCTTACAATTTCGTTCTTGGAATTGGTCTCGCAGGAAACTGTCCGCACTCGCAAGTAAAATGTATTTTCGTTAGTCGCCGCTCGACGTATGTACGCGTCTCGGTTGTTTTTTGGGAGGTCACCGTGGCTTGTCGCAATAAATCCCGCGTTTCGTCAGTCGGGAGGTCAACGGTACCTTTGATCTAGATGAACCTACGTACGAGATATCTCTCGCGTCGACTAACTTTTCCAGTTTCTCGAATTCCTAGACTCCTCGCTCTTGCATTCCAGATCGTGCTCTTGATGTTCTTACCGGTGTACACGAGAATGAAGTTTTCTTCCGGAAAATAGTAACAATTTTATATGTACAAAGGAAAAAGAAAAAAAAATAAAAAGGAAAAGAAAAAGAAAAAGAAAAAGAAAAAGAAAGAAAGTAAAAGAAAAATCAAAAAAGAAAACTATCTAACGAAGATTACGTATATTTCGAATCTAACAAAAGTAAAAAGAAATTAAACTTGTATGATACGGCAACTATATTCTTTCTTTTGTATGAGCAATTTCGGTAGCTCAGCTTTCATTAAAAGAGCCCTGGTTGGGCCCAATGCTCCGCCCAATTTGGATCATCCCAGACTGGCTAAGGAATTCGAGCTACGGTCGTTCTTGACAGCTCGTTGTATTAGACTTCGGCGATAACTCGACTCGTAATCAGCGCTCGATCGGACCTCGTAAAAATATAATTTACCGAAGCGAGAAAGAGAGAGAGAGAGAGAGAGTGAGAGAGAATGAGAGAATAAAAAGAATGAAGAAAGGAGAGGGTGGAGATGCGCGAAGAAGAAGACGAAAAAAAAGAAAAAAAGGGACAGGCGAAAGCTTTTATGGAGTTCGATGGGTGCAACGTAGAAAGAGAGGAAGATAAGGAATGGAGCCGAGAGTTGCACGCTGCGATGGATGCGCGGAATTTATTACGACAGTTTAAGAATATAGGTAATTATTTACGTTTATTGTTCGATCCTGATGTTTATGGTTTATGTAAATTATATTCTGTAATGGGTTGCCTAACAATGCACCATACTTTTCTCTCTCACTCTTTCTTTCTTTCTTTTTTTCTTTTCCTTTCTCCCTTTTCTCTCTCTCTCTCTCTCTCTCTCTCTTTCTTTCCTTTATTCATCTTTTAAATATTCTACGTTGTGATCAGAATGAAGAGACACGTAACTACATCGATCAAAGAATAACCAACAAAGCTGATATAAACTACTTGATTCATTTATTTACCGCTCAATAAACTCGAATAGATGATCTTAAAAACGACGAAGAATTTGAGTTACGAACAGTGAAAGATAAGGATCTATCGAAAAATTTGATCCATAATACTTCAGGGATTTCGAGGATAAAGGGATCAAAGATAAAGGACGAATCGTAGCTGCTGCGGATGTCGGCAGGGTTGGCTTTTAACGTCGTCTTTGCAAATTGGAACATAAAATCATGGTTATAACGGGCGGCGCTGATTGTTCGTTAGCAGCTCGCTGCCTACGCAGCTTTGCGGCACCTGCAATTCTCTCTCTCTTCACTCTCTCTCTCTCTTCACTCTCTCTCTCCTTCTCTCTCTCTCTCTCTTTTTCTCTTTCGACTTCGCGAAGCAAGTACGAACGTTGGCGATGCATATAAAGGGCCCGTTCCAATATTTCATCGAGCGGTATGCGGCAGAGAAACATTCGCGAGCGCAGCTCGAAGAGAACCAATCGATTTCTCCGCTCGAGAGCGCATCCTTCGGTTCCACGAGTTTCTCTCTCTCTCTCTCTCTCTCTCTCTTTCTTCTTCTTCTCTCTTTCTCCCTCTTTTTCTCTCTTCTATCTTCTTCCGTAATTTTGACTCGTTGCATTCCGATCGTTCGTTATCTTCCCTCTCTTACCTAGCCAAGGCTTAATAATAAATAGGCTGATCGGTAGCCTCTTGGTAAGATGGTGAACTTCGATTACGAGACTACTCTTATGTTTTCCGGCTTACGGAGGAGATCTTAGAAAGTTTTGCCTTACTCCACGTATACGGGTATGTTATGTAGATTAGTTATAAATTCTAGATCGCTGATAATATTTTCGGTCGGAATCTATGGATTATTTGCATAGGTGGTGGGTATAGAAAAGATAAGGATGGTTTAGCGAAACGTTCCTTTCGTGTGACATAAAACGACTCGTCATTGCTATTATCGATCTAATACGAGAAAAAGTTAGAGAACAAGAGAGAGAGAGAGAGAGAGAGAGAGAGAGAGAGAGAGAGAGAGAAAGAAAGAGAAAGAGAGAGAGAGAGAGAAAAGGAGAGAGATACTAGTCGAGGTTGATCGCGCGAGCGACGTTGCGCTTCTGAGAGGTTCCTCCTCAGGTAATTACGCGAAATAGATTCGGTATCTCTCGATGTCTTTGCTCCGAACAAGCTTGATCGTCCTCGTTCGTTCGTTTCTCTTTCCTAACAAATGTCCATTACGCTCGTCGTCGTCGTCGTCGTTCTCGTCGTTCTCGTCGATTGCTTCTTGCGTACTGGTGACGTGCTCGGGGGCGTCCACGACAGGAAGGAAAAGAAAGAGGATCGAGGGGCAGAGGGTTATGGACTCGAGTAAAGAAAGAGAGAAAGAGAGAAAGAGAGACAGAGAGAGAGAGAGAGCGACAAAGAGAGAGAATGGGATGTACCTTTCCAAGGCACACAGGGCCCCCGCCGAGTTACTAATTGCAATCACGGTCAACAATCTACCGAGGCAAGAGGCCAGTACTTGTATAAACGAATGAAACCTCCGTTGGAAAGTCCCTATACTTTGCCGACGAGAAAGATTTAAGCTTTGTTCACAAAAACTTTCTCAGCTATCTTAATTCTGCGATTCGATTGTCTCTTAATATTTTTATTTTCGTTCTTCTAAAATACGAGAATACTACATCATTATTCTATATATCTAAGTATATACCGATAGATGTACAAGATACTCGATTCTGTTATTAGATTTGATTAAATTCTATTGGACATTATGGAGTTCATTCGGGATGAAATTTTGTCTTCGTTGCAAATCTACTTGATGCAACTTGGAAGACGAGATTTATCTAAGAGTAGTAAAGAGATAGATGAGAAGGAAAAGAGTTATCAAAGAGTGGGGAGTTCTTTTTCTCTTGAGTATGTCGTAGATCGCTTAGCTTATACACTTTGGGTGACGAACGTACAACGAAGGAACGAGCTCACCAACAGATCGGCCGATAGTTCGTATGGGCTAATGGGAATTCGCGATGGTTACTAATTGGGTAGATCGTCGCTCGTCGATACTATTGCTCTTTCTTCGATGCCAACAAACAGAAGAGGAAGAAGAAGAAGAAGTAGCAACAGCAATGGTAGGTAAGCCATGGAGAGTAAGAAGAAGAAGAAGAAGAAGAAAAAGAAGAAAAAGAAGAAAAAGAAGAAGAAGAAGAAGAAGAAGAAGAAAAGGGAACCAATGGAATCTCTCTATCGGCAAAGCTGACATCGGCTTTTGTAAACGCGGCAGTGCTCTTTGGAAAAACGTGCTGCTGTCGGAGGACGGCGGCCTCTTCTTTTGCGAAACTCCTTGCAAAGAACGCCCTTCGGGTTCCTTTGCTATTCCGCCAATTTGACCGACTACACGACGTTTCCCTGAAATTCCACTGGAATCTCTTCTTTCTCTTTCTCTCTTACTCTCTCTCTCTCTCTCTCGCTCTCTCACTCTTTCTCTCCTGATACTTTCGAAATCTCTTTTTTCCAGGACCACTCGCAAATCTTAAAATATTAAACTTCTTATCGTAAAACTTTCCTTCGTTTTCTCCCACGCGTATAACTTTCTTCGTTTCCACGATATTTATCCGTTTTCCATGTCTCATTCAAGAGCTCATGAATCTTCTCCTTCTAGTTTCTAGACTCGTGTCTTTCGTCGGATAAAATAAATTCCGGATATGCTACGTGTTCGTGTATCTATACGTATATACATATGTGTATTTCTTTTTTTTTTTTTAAGGTACAACGAAGGGACAACGAAGAGGGGGGTGGTGAGACACCTCTTTTTCTCTAACGCTCGTGAAGGTATAAGATTATACCGTAAAGGCGTCGAGCGATAACGCCTCTCCGATACCAATCTAGCATGATGCATGGTGTCGCCCATAAGAATTATGTTGCCTCCAAGTATTTATTTCCAACGCGTATGTACGCAGCAGTACAGAGGAGAAACGTCGCGTCTTCTTGCGAACTGAAAATCTCGTAGTAACTTCTTTCTACGACAGTTATCCTTTTGAACAAAAAAGAGAAAAAGTATCATACTTTTTATTAGGATCGTTCGAAAATCTTTAACAAAAATTTCATTATCGTATGGAATACGATTGACATAATCTACGCGTTATTTCTTTAGTATGTATAGTTTCAAATAAAATGGATTCAAATCTCAGGAATAAGAATTTTTGGATGGATTCATTTTTGATTCATGAATGTATCGAAAGGATTGGTCAAGTCCTCCTCGTGTTAGCTAGAACGTCCTTGCGGGTCTTGGCGAACGGCCTCGAGAGACCTCTCCCTTATTTCCGGAGTATACGACGTGGCGATGTGTGCCAGACACTCTCGCACGCCTAGGAATTCCTGACCCTGCCCACCTTGACTGTTGCCGTTGCCGTTGCTGCTGTTGTTGCTGTTGACTGCTGACTGCTTGACTACTACTACCCACAACAACGTACGCCGGGCGGTGCCCGGTGCCTGGAAGCGTGAACCGCGCTTGTGCACAAGATAATCGCGGGCGTGAGCACGCGTCTGCATTGGGTCTTGCTATCTCTCTCGCTCCTACACACACAGCTTTCTCTTTCCTCGTCACACTGGCATCCCTTTGTTGCACCTACCACGGCCTGTCTATTTATAGTTGTCCACGGTAAGCTTTGTCGACGCTCTCTAATCAACTTCTCTTCGATGCAAACGAATATAATTTTTTATTTGTTTATAATGTTTAAGAAACGTTAAAAAACAAGAAGCGTGTTAATTCTAAAATTGATAGATAATTTAGTAATACAAATTCAAAAAAGGAAAAAAGAAGAAAAGAAAAGAAGAACTATACAATTAATTGATATATATATATATATATATATATTATATTATATATGAACCTCCGTTGATACGAAAAGAAGAAAAGCCGAAGAAAATACTTCCGGAAGCTTCGTTAAGCTTTTTTAAATCTCCTTGGTTATTCGATTTAACAACGTCAAAACGGCTGTTCGCTTTATCAGGAAGCGATTGTCGCATGGCACGAACCGAAAATACGTGGGTCGACGATCGTCGTAGGAGCGATCGTCGACGATAGACTTTCACTGACATTCTCTTCGGATATCTCACTCCCACATATTTTCTTATGCACGGTGATTAGCGACGAATTACGACGGCTCGTTCTCATCGTTTGTATTTATTCGTCACGCTTGAAATCTTACGTGGGCATCGTGAATAAAATGATAATCAAAATTTTATACGTTTAATGATCAGCTCGAAATCATGTCGAAATCTTGAAAAGTTAATGAACTTATTAATAAGCTGTATTAAAGTGTTAATATTTAAATAATACTTTTATTTAATAATACTTATATTTTTAAACATATAATAATTTTATTTATATCTAAAAGTACAATTTCTCTTTATCTAATTATTATACGAATAACAAAGCTTTGAATAAAATATAAATTGAATGCGCGCATTCGCACGATAAATTATTGTATATAAATTAATTAATATACCGAGGAACGGTATGAAGAGAAAGAAAATTCGGAGAATTTGAGTGTTTGTAAAAAACAAAACGAGAAGAAAAAAAAAGGAAAGAAAAGCAAAAAAATAGGAATGGAAAAGAAAAAGAAAAAGGCAAGATAAGAGAGAAACGAGATAAAATATTCATCGTCGGTGAAAATAACGATATTGATCTAATGCATAGCAGTACAGCCATGGCACGATCGTGCTTGCGATTTTATGTTAGCAGCAGGTTCATAGATTATGTGACGGCTGACCGCATAGCGGAGTATAACGATTGTGTTTCTCGGACTGTTGTCTCCGATGTAATTCAATGCCGGTGTGCGGTGCGTTAATGGCGGCCGTGCGTTTAACCGAAGCGCTCCTATTCTCGCTCCTCGCGGGAGTAAATTTCATAAATTTATACCTATCCCCAATGCACAGGCGTACGTAACTCTCGCTCTGGACTCTGACGTATTTCGTTTTCGCATTCTTCGCGTATACGATTAGAACTTTTTACGAATCGAATACGCGTTTCGTGCGCGAACGAGCCCAACCTTCCGTTCGTTCCGTCCAGTTTTTGCTCGCTCTCGCAAGTGCTAGTAAGCAAGCTAGCGAGCGAGTGAGCGAGAGAGCGAGCAAACAAACAAGCAAGCATGCAAGCAAGCAAGCAAGCTAGCTAGTAAGTCAGCCAGTCTGCTTGACTTCTACGTTCGATCTGCTGTCCCTAAGCTTCTCTGAAAACGAGAACGAGGCCCATTCTCGCTTAGATTTTATAATGTTGTACAACGCGAGGCAAATTAAAGAAATCTCTTACACAAGCTTTCTTTTTCTTTTTCTTATTTAAGGATGTCTTTTAGGAATGTACGGAAAAATCAAGTTAAGGGGATATGAGAAAAAAGTAGAGAGAGAGAGAGAGAGAAAGAGAGTGAGAGGGAGAGAGAGAGAGAAAGAGAGTGAGAGAGAGAGAGAGAGAGAAAGAGAGTGAGAGGGAGAGAGAGAGAAAGAGAGTGAGAGAGAGAGAGAGAGAGAAAGAGAGTGAGAGAGAAAGAGAGAGAATTTCGATCATAGAATTTCATTCGTCGAGAGATCGATGAGACCGAATTAATCTACAAGTATAATAACACTATCGAAGCTACGTTCCGAAGTGATTCATACTAATTAATCGAACGGGATCGGTCTGTCGAAGAATGAATCGGCGGATGCTACTTGGAGCGCATCCAAGGTGAATCCTGAGAAGAACTCGGGTCACGTACGTTCGGGGGAGTATTTATAGAAACAATCGTACTATCGATTAGAAATCGATCTATCAGAATTAGAATCGACTTTCATCGCTATTGTTGATATCTTATCAATTGTATCACGATGCCTTCTTCTGGTCGATCGTTTTTTAATTGTCAATAAAGCGAATGATGACTTATAAATTATATCTTTTGCAATATCGATCCAAGTGATATTTTTCAAGCCGATAGATTAATCCCTGTATGTCTATTCCGATCTGAATGTTTCCTTGGCTAACTCAAGAGGTACGTTTATTCATGGAGAAGCATTTCAATTCCTTGCGTGCGTTTATTTCAACTACTAGGTAGTATGCAGGTGGTAGTCAAAGTACGAGAGTAGCCGACAAGGGTTAGTATGGAGAGAAGAGATGCGAAATGAGAGAAACGAAGGGACGGAAAGAGTGAGAGGAAAAGGATGAAGAGAGAAAGAAAGAGAGAGAGAGAGAGAGAGAGAGAAGATCGTCGAACAAGTAGTCTTGGCAGGAAACGGCATCGTACGCATAAGTCTCAGCTTTACGAGGTTTCCACGTAGGCGAGTGGCGTTTAGCGATATTCATTACTCCGCTCATTACTATCGGTGCACGACCCCTCCCACTCTCGTTACTTACGCTTCTACTTTAGACTTGGTATTACGCGTTTCAGAGCGAATCGACCGTATTTTACAAGTAAGTTTCTCTCTTTCTTACGAACCGAAGCAAACGCGTTTACTATCCGCAATCGCTGTTAAAACTCCATCATGCCTCCCTCTTACTCCTTATACGCGAGTGAACTCTACACATTCCCGCGCGTAATTGTATTGTAAATATGTACGATTCGTTACGGTTCAGTTTGGATTTTTCATTTTACCAGAAATGGGATAGACTGTTTAATAATTATTTAAATGGGATTAAGAGAATATACGCGAATTGAGTTCTTCTTTTTTTTTTTTTTCTTTCTTTCTTTCATCGTTAAATATCTTATTAACGTTGTCGTAAATTATTATCTAATGTAATTGGAAAAAAAAAGAAAAAAAAAAGAAAAAAAAAGGAAATACGTGGAAATGAAATAGACAAACGTACATTTGCGATTCAAGAACAATCTAAAATGTGTTTGAAGAAATTTTTCAATCGTTGCTAACGAGTTCTCCTTTATGAAATCATACGTATGAATAAGTCCGAGAAGAAGTTTATCGAAGAGAATGAGATGGTAAAGGAAGCGACAAGGAGGAGCCTTGCTATCGAAAAAAGGAGTCACGAGCGTTGGGAAGATCGATCGACGATCCTTTCGACGATCCGCCCTCCGTGTCCCTCCA
>NC_140811.1:14402500-14407500 GCF_050613455.1 Vespa mandarinia
TATATATATATATATATATATATATGTAGATAGATAGATAGATATATAGCTTTAACTTGAGAAAAAAGCGAAACAGGTGAAGCTACGACAGGTGTCCTATTGAGAAACTCTAAGAAAAAATATCGGATAGTAACTCTAGATTTGGATTCGAGTTAATTCCCATAATGGTTAGCCTTTTTGATATAGTAAAATGGTAGATATCTTTATATAAGCTTATGAATATATTTTTTATAAACACGATAGCCGAGAACTTCTTATTTATCTTAATCGATATTCTAACGAAGTTAAGCCGATTATTTGTAACGATGGTTTATGGATGTATATATTTCGGGAGATAAATTTTTAATGTTAATATGTAAAAAAAATTTAGTGAAGTAACTAGTGTTCTCTTTTAACGAATGAAAGGAAAGATTATTTATTTAATTTAGATATATCTGAAAGTTCAGGTACGTCAATTTATAACGGAATACCGAGTAATTTCATTAAATAATTCATAATGGAAAAATGTCTGATGTAATTAAATACTGAAGGAAGTGTTAATTTCATTAATTAATTTCTTGCGTGGGATCGTCGATGATTATTATATGAAGATGCTGACTTTCGTTTGAATCCCGTTAACCTCGTGTTGTCCTATAGATGATTCTTATATGCATAAAAGCATGCTCATATCTATAGTATAGCCATTTCCGGCGATTTCACGAACGAAATGACGACGAACTGGACAACTGGGAACGTGGGATTGAAAAACGTTCGGAGGATTAAATCCATACAGGAAGTATCAATCCAATTTTAATGCTCGTATGTATAAGATGCGATTGAAATACCGACTATCAATGAAGCCTACATAGGTAGGTAGAAGTCATAAGGGAATTTTAATTCTCTCTCTCTCTCTCTCTCTCTCTCATTCTCCTTTTCTTTTTTCTCTTTTATCCTATTTCGCGTAATAAATTCATTTTCGTTAGGTCGTAAAGAAGGTATTCATTTGTCATAGACGTTACGACATCGTGTCGGGTCCTCTTTGGAAATTTATGATACACTCGAGAAAAAGAAAGAGAGAAAGAGAGAAAGAATGGTTAAAGAAGAAGCGAAAGAGGTTTGTGGTTAAAGCGAGATCCGCATCTCTTCAAAATTTCCCACATTTGCCGGGCTCACGGATAACCTTGGTGTATTGTGGGCCATGTTACATGTGTAATATCGTCGTAGAAGAATGCCGCGTCTCGGTCGCGAGAATGCAACGCGGCCACTTGTGAGATTTCGTGTAAGGAATGAGAAACGGAGAAAGAGAGAAAGAGAGAAAGAGAGAGAGAGAGAAAGAGAAAGACTGAAAAAAAAGAGAGAAAGGTGTCTTCTCATTCGCGCGCGAGAATCATGTTCCTCTTCAGGTGCAATGCCGTTCTCGTAGAGGAGAGAACCATAAATCCTTACCGCTGGCAACGTAAGCGAGATATGGGCCCGACCTATGTATGTACGTGTATAAGTGCGAGCAACCGTGAATGTGTGTTCACGATGATTCGCCACACAGGTCGCTTTCAAGCGCGGTAATACCTAATTACAGTACACTCTCTTCTTCCTATTCCTTTATCCGATCCAATGAATATTCTTATTTTTAGGACGAGGACGAATTTTTTTATATGATAGATCGATCGACCGACGAGGTTTGAATAGGTTAATAAGTCAGAAATAATATACGTTGTTATTATTTACTACGTAATGTATTATTTACTACGATGATGTTTTTTCTTCACGTGCCTAGACTGACTTTAAAATAAAGGGTTATTATTACAAAACATTTGAATTTACGTTGTAAACATATGAATATACGTATACGTAAAACACTCCCATACAATTTATATATTTGTATACTTATAATAGATCGCGTATTTTATAAATTTTACGATGACTTCTCGGTTTTACAAAACGATTATTACAAAATACGGTCTCATTATCGAAGGAATCATTATTGAAGAAATGATTCGTCGAATGTTACTGCAATCTAGGCGCCTTAACTTTCCTGTTATGATTATGCAAAACATCGTATACGTCACGAGGAAGGATCATTGGCGCTTCTCGAATTTTACATACGGTGAATTTTCTTTTTTTCTTTTTTTTTTGTTTTTTTACATGGGGATCATGGATATCTTTAAACTGGCCCATAGAGTCTCTAATAAAGATGTCCCTACACCGTTTTATACGACTCTATCCTCTACGTGGCAGCGGATTTTACGACGACGTTTACATATTATCGTTGCAACGTCCAACTGCTCCATCTGTCTGTCTCCCTCTCCTTTCTTTTCTCTCTCTCTCTCTCTCTCTCTCTCCCCCTTTCTTTTTCTTTCTTTCTTTCTTTCTTTCTCTGTTGCTCGTTCATTCGCTTTCTTTCGTTCGACCGTCGTGACTCAGTTCATACGATTGCACCCGGTTTTAACACCTCGTAAAATTATGAGCGATCGTCGCTAATGGTGCCGGGATATCGCGATTTACGAGACGTCCATTGTATTCGAACGGTCCCTTTGATCCTTGACATCCGTACTCCGTTCGAAATTCGCGACGCCTTCGCTCGTACCTTCCTTTTGAGGATCCTACCACTCTGATGAAAATACGAGAGTGTATAGTAGCTCAGCAATATATCTTCATCGTCATCTCACGAAAGAAAATCATTTAAATTATTTGACACGACCCCTTCTTTCATCTCAATTTTTTTCTAATCTTTCGTTTTAAAGCAAACAATATGAATTGACTAAAATCCTCTAGCTCTTTCTTTCATTTCGAGTTAGCATAATATATATGAGACACGTTAAAAGTGTCCTTCATATTAATTAAGATAGTCAGGTATGGAAGTCGTGCGAAAGTTTCTTAATTCTTACCAAGGAACGCGGCAAAGAGCGTAGGAGAAGAGAAAGATGAAAGAATGAACAGGAAAAGGGTAGAGAAGAAGCGAAAAAGAAAGAAAAAAAAATAAAGAATATAGAGGGATAATAAGACGGAGGTGGACCCTTAGAGTACGATGGAAGGGCTACCTTATAAGCAGGATACTCGTGATACAAGACGAGGAGTAGGTAAGAAGGTAGGCATAATGGTGTAATTATCCGAGGACGAGACAAATTGCATACACGCCTGCTCGCGACACGCCACGGTCCACATGTCCAACGACGCCGACGTCGCCACGGCGAGACATGCTTCCATGTATCGCGTAGGAGGTAAATTCCCTCTCTCTTTCTTAAGAGACATCGTTAACTCTTCGTACATTACGAACGCCGTCGATTGTCTCGTTAATGCTCACCGTGAAGTCACATGAAACCATTCGCTTTCACGCTTCGTAAACTTTTAAACTCCTTACACGCTAAAATAATTTCAATGGTTCCTGCTTTGAGACCTTGCAAAAATTTATTTTCCTTTAAGCGACTTGTAAAATCGTAAAAAAAAAAAAACGAAAAGAAAGAGAAAGAGAGAGAGAGAGAGAGAGAGAGAGAGAGAGAGAGAGATTATTTTAATTCGACCAAAATTTGAACGATCTCAAACATTTGAAATTAAAAGTGTCTGTCCCGAAATAAAATATACATTGAAAATGCGACGAACTTGAGTGATATCAGTTCTTTTTATGATCTATCGTAGCAGAACACAGCCTCTGGCCTTATTTTACGTTTTTACGGTCAATTCGATTTACATCATTACTGACGTGGATGGGTTAGTCAAATAACTATACTTTATTACCAGTCTGTTTCTTTATCCACTTGCTCGCGCATCAATTTACTTATCTATAAATCACGTTATCGGACCATCGATCTCTCTATCTCTATTCGTTCGCCCTTTCCCCGAAGGTAAGGCGGGACCTTGAACGAGCCATCTTTCTTTATCTCTTTCTCTTTCTCTACACACGCGCGCGATCTAACGACTGGCTCTTAGGAAAACAGCAGCCTTCCGTAATTCGAATCATTCGACAGACTGGCTTACGCACGATCAGTAATATCATTCTCCTACGAAGAAGAAAGTCGCCGAGGTCTATCTAATGGACTGACATTATACAACCAATCGGAATTTCAAAGTCCACGAATGACGCGTGCATGCCATCGAAACTCCTCGGTGGTTTGTCCAATGAACTTCGTTCTTTATGTCGATGACGATCGATTCAAGGGATAAACAAAATGAAAAGAAAAATATCGTTTAATGCATCGCGCTGTTATTCCTCTTTCTTGAAAAATAAAATTCTATATGCTAACCCGAACAGAAATGAATTTCTAATCGAAAATCTAAATCATCCAATCGTATCATGAACAAACTCTTAGTGAGTTTCTTAAGATACCTTCCATCCATTGTTCAACTTCTACCTCTTACTTTTCTTTTTCTCTTGGTCTACCAAGTTGACTAGAAAAGAAAAAAGAAAAAAGAAAAAAGAAAAAAGAAAAAAAAAAGAAAAAGAAAAAAAGAAGCGAAAAGTTCGTTTTCCATCAAGCAGTGGCGAACCGCAGCTCGCATGGTAGCCAACCAACATGCGTTGGCGAACGCGTGAACGCGACTAGTTTTCTATCTTCTTCTTCTTCTTCTTCTCCTCATTCTCCTTCTTCTTCTTCTTCCTCTTCATCCTTTTTCTTCTCCTTCTCTTCAGTTCACCTCCATCGTGCACCTTCACCGCGAGGACGGTGCATCGCAAATTGTATTATGCCGTATGCAGATATGCCTTTTCCCCTGCCGCAAATGCAATTGTCTCCAGCTCGAAGAGAGGGAGGAGGCGGAGGGCATGCACCTATGTATACTTATGTATTTGTAAGAGAGAGAGAGAGAGAGAAAGAAAGAGAGAGAAATAGATAGAGATAGATAGAGATAGACAAGTAGAGAAAGAGATGCACTAAACTCATAAGACATAACTGTAACCGCTCGCGTAAGAAGCCCCTTCCTGCGTGTTGCGTGTGCCATGCTCGTGTGCATGTATCAGTTATGAGTGTCTATTTTTTTCTCTTCTCCTTCTCCTCTTCTCCCTTCTCCTTTCTCCCTTCACTCTTCTC
>NC_140811.1:14412500-14437500 GCF_050613455.1 Vespa mandarinia
TGTGGTATATATTAAAAGATGAAAGATTATAAAGAATTTGTTGAAGAAGAAGATCAATTCGATCATGGAGGAGGATGAATGTTCCTTTTGTTGTCTGTTTCTTTTTTCTTTATTTTCATTTTTGAAAAGTATTTTCGTTATCTTTGAACATTAGTTCATGAATAAGGGCATAAAAATCTTATAGGAACAAGAATAATGACGATTGTCAGATATCCGTGAGAACTTTCTATAAAATAGCGTTTTACATTTAAAGAATTCATTTCTAAGAAAGTGCTCGTGGTGTCTTTGAAAGAAGGTGGTTCATGTCTTTAGGGACACGTATATGAGCCAGTAGCCTGCCAGTTCTGGCGTTCGTAACGTCTACCAGCCATAACAGCCGGTCTATCACGCCTACCAGATATCCAGCCGTGTCTAGGTAAGTCGGACGTATCTCGCCAGCGGATCGGCACGAAACACCTCCCGGCTACCGAGTCGTAGCCTCATGGATCCTCGATAACGGTCGTGCCTTACGAGCATGAAAGATTAATCGTACCGACGATGGACAGCTCCCGTTTTTGGATATGGAAGGGCAACACCAGGGTGTCGGATAACCGTCCAGTTGTTCAAGACATTCGATTGAACGACCGCACACCTTAGAAAACTCCGTTGGAAAATATAGAGAAATGAAAAAGAGAGAGAGAGAGAGAGAGAGAGAGAGAGAGAGAGAGAGAGAAACAGATTTCAAATCCAAATGAAGAATTCGAAATTATTGTCTTAAATAGTAATGAATCTCTGAAAAATGTCTCTGAAAATTCATCTCTGAAGATCCATCTCTGAAGAATGTTTCACCTATCTGGAAGTAATAGAAAATAGTGAATTTTTATTCGAGAATAGATATAGAATGGACGAAGTTAATTTCTTCGTGAAAAGATAAGAAACGTGGACCTTTTGACCTTAGAACATGAATAGAATGAACGATCGAACGTCCACTTTTTCAATGTTCACATGGCAACATAATTTTGTTCCGGCAATGATCATCGCATTACGTTGGTAAGAACAAAACCTAATGAAGACGCATCGGTCGAATGGATCGTCAAGAGAGATTCATCTAGAATGCACCAGCCATACGTACGGTACGTACGAAGGAACGTTCCTTCCTCCGATGCCGTCGAGATGCAACGCGCTGAATTTATTACCTCTTATGGTACGCGAGAGAACCCGATTACTGCCATAAGTAATGTCTTCAACAAGATGTTGCTGAGCATCGGACGGTGGGTCTTCCGCCATGGTACGCCATCGCAAAAGGCCCTTTGACCGTAGGGCCCCGTGCTGTTACGCGGAGAATGGCTATCAACGTGCGGAATTATGGTTGAAAATACCGTTGCCCTGAAAATTATCGAAATCCCTGGGGTTTTAATACCGGACTCCTACCACCAACTTACTACCATCCGTGCTTCCTCAAACATCGAGACTCTCGTAATCGAGGAACATCAAATCTAAAATGTGAAATTACCACCTGCAGTTAATCGGGTTATTTATATCGAGACTAACGCGATAACAGCTTCACGGCGGAAGGAAAAACTCGCGGGAAAATAAGTTTTAGAGATTGGAATTCATTTAATGAGGACTTCTTGGTTATGTACAATGCCTGGACATCGCACTTATCTCGGTAATTAGAAACATCAAGGAGGAAGGGAAATAGAGATAGCGGAGAGGAAGATACTTGCCATCGGATGTTGTCACAAGAGTTTTATATGGCATTGATTTTTGATACGGAATAGCGAAAGATTTCCTATCTATTTCCTAACTAATAATTAACGTGTTGCGACGTGGCAGGCGGAAGAGAAGAAAGAGAAGTAAAGTAGTATTAGTAGTAATAGTATTAGTAGTAGTAGTAGTAGTAGGAGAGGAAGAAGTAAAGTGGATAAGCAGGAGCATGCGCGATTTCCAAGGTGGATAGTTTCGAACAAGCCAGAGTAAGACTTCTCCGGATCCGATGAAGAGCCGCAACCGAGAGGAAGAACCCGTTCAAACGAGAGTTTATATACCGTGTATTGCTTAGGGCAAGGCTGTACGGCAGCGGGAGCAAAGCAGACCCGATAGCGTCTTACCTGAACAGGTTGGGAATCTTTCAGGAGTCCGCGATGCAGAACAAACGATTCCTTAGCGATGCCGAGCGATCGGGCCGAGGCGAAAACTATGATAATTGCTCCCTTGCTTTCCCCTAACCGCTAAAACTATCCGCTAGTTTAGTTTACAGCATCGTCTAAATCGGCTAATTTACAACTCACCGGGCTGCTAATATTTGATCGTTACAATAACGATTAGCTCGATCGTTACGATAAGATAAGATCTTGGATCTTATCTTGAACGTGCATCTAATGAGGATGTTCCCATGTGTGTCTATTTTTTTTTTCTTCTTTTTTTTTTCTTTTTTCTTTTTCTTTTCATTGATATTCATATCGAAACAAAAAAAATCACAGAGAAAAAGGATAAAGAAGAAAACGTGCTAATGCGTCGTAACTTAAAAAATCAGGATAACTCTCTCGCGGTGAGTTCGATGAAGATCCCTGCGTTCGATTCTTTCGGTTGTCATCGAGCCGGAGCAGGTTCCTTGGGAATAAAGAAGAGGCGAAGATCGGAGAGAAAGAGAGAGTGAGAAGGAGTAAGGAAAGGAAAGGAGGGGAGGATAAGTCCGACTTACACATTACACCGGTGAGGCCCCTGGGGCCCCATTACGGGCGCTACCTCGTCGTTGGCGATATTACCGCAAATTGCCACCCTCAAAAGAGGAACGGCCGGGGCCTCTTCGTGGCGAAGCCGTTGGTCAATTGCTCGGTGCATCGCCTACGTTGGTCTCCCTGCGTCGGTCTCGCAACGTCGGTTTTACAACTGGAGCCCTTCTTTCTCTTTCTCTCGCTCTCTTTCTTTCTCTTGGCGTCTGTCCATCCACGGCGTGTAATACTGTAATCGGGCAATTTCGGGGGCTACTCGGCGTTCGAATAAATCCATGGTTAATGCCTCCTCGCGCTACCTCCTCTCCACCTCCGCAAGCCGTCTTCCTCGGTTCCCTCTTCATGCCCTGAAGCAACAACAGCAGCACCAGTGAAAAAGAAAAAGAGGGAAAAAGAGAAAGATAGATAGAGAAAGGGAGAAAAAGAGAGAGAAAAAGAGAGAGAGAGAGAGAGAGAGACACGAGGCGCGAGAGGAGAGCCGCCTTCTATGCGAGCACTCGAAGGCTCGCGTGCGGCTAAGTGGACCTCGAGAAAAGGCCCTCCGAAAGAAGAAGAAGAAGAAGAAGAAGAAGAAGAAGAAGAAGAAGAAGCAGTAGTGAAGGAGGAGGAGGAGGAAAGGAGTCGTGGGGAGCACACAACACCATACTCCACCTTTTACCTCGGCCATCCTTCGCCTCACCCACCTGTCTGCCGGCAATCTTCTAGTAGCCTTGGGCTACTACTCCGTGGCTACCACTCCGCGGCTACCAGAGGAGCTACTCTTTGGCTACCAACGTCCGGTCCTCCTTTCCCTCACAGTGCACTAACCCTCCGAGTGCGAGTCAGTCAATGGTATCGCGATAGAAAGACTACTACGCCACTACTACCAACGCTCCTCAGAGATTTTACCTCTTCTCCCGACGTTCTTGCCTGCTACCTTCGACGCTTGTACTTTCCTTTGAGATACTTTGATCGGGTGTTAGAGGAAGAAAAAAAAGAAAGATAAAAGAAAAAGAAAAAAAAAGAAAGAGAAGAAAGAAAAAAGAAAGAAGCTAAATAAGAAAACTAATTGCAAGTAGAGCTCGATGATCATCATTCTCAAATATTTTTCTTATATTCTCTATGAATCTTAGATTACCCATCATTATCTTGTCAATCAGAAATGTATCTCGCTTGCTAAATAAATGCTGTTTAACGATCGTAAAATAAATGCGAAAGTAATCTCGTTCTTCGTTTATTTATCCTCGATCGATCGTTTGGAATACGATCGTAATGATCTTGTAGAGCTCGATAAGGTGACTTTAAAAGCGAGAGCGTTTTACGGGCGATGAGAGGAAGATGTACGATTATGCATTTCTGTCGCTCGTGGTGTTTCACCTTTCACCTCGAGTATTTCCGAGTACGCTCACCTGTTAGCCCGAGGATATCTCCTCGTCTCGGAGAACAACAGTCTGTGAATAAATGCGAGAGAAGTAAAAAGAGAAAAAGAAAGAGAGAGAGAGAGAGAGAGAGAGAGAAAGAGAGAGAGACAGAGACAGAGACAGAAAATAGAGGAACGCTTAATTTTACTGATGAAAAATGTTAACGCTTCTTTGGAAATAAAAGGACGTGAATGTTAAGACGAATAAAAGGGAATGGTTGAACGTGCCGCTGCGGTGTCTTTTCCTCTGTTAAAAGTCGTGCGTGAAGCATTACGGGAGGATTTACCGAATTCCAACGCGGGAGAGTACGACTGCTAAGACCGTAAGATAAACACACTGCGTACGACTCCGCCTGTAATTAAACGCTTTTGGTATTTTAAAAGTTTCTCGATATTATACCGCATTGGGTTCTCAGAATATTATTTTTCCCCTTGATAAACGAATGATAAATGGACTTCTTTTTTCTTCTTTCCAAAAAGAAAAAAAGAAAAAAAGAAAAAAAAGAAAAAGAAGACGAAAGAAAAAAAAGAAAGAAATAAAAAACATCTTCCATCGTTCCAACGATGATTTCCAAATCTTCTAATCGCATCGACAAACGACGATGACGAAATCGTATATATATATATATACAGCATAACTTATATATTTATACATATATATATACAGCATAACTTATATATATATATTTGTTTTTTTCTTTTTTCCTCGCAAAAGCTGCTACGAATGATTTGTATTTCGTGCACAACAATTTGCATTTTTGTTTTTGAACACCATCCTCCCTTCCATCGTACTCTTCCTTTTTTTTTTTTTCCATTAGTTTCGGCTCGAACGAATAATTATACCACGCTTCTCTTGGCACAGTAGTGTTACGCCGTGGAGCACGATTGCCGCATCCGTTTATCGCGGAGATAGATCTGGGTATCGGCGCCTTTTGCGGGCTATGCAAATTATTAAGGGGTACCGAACTATAAATTATAATATTGACCATGGCAACTCGCGCCCAACATATCTTTGTCATCTCGCTTACGTAAGCGAGAAGAGCTGAAATCGTTTTTCTGTTAGACTCCCGATAACGTTTGGCGAATGATCATTCTTCGATCGAGATCCTCCTCGATATTAACGTACGAAGACTTTCGATGTTTCTCAGAGTGATATCGCTCGGACTCGAAAGGTGCGAGTAATCGGTGAGAGCGAGGCCCGTTCAACAGGATTTACGACTTCGTAGCAGCTATTAAATCAATTTGAATTAGCATACACCGCATTAAAGCATAACTTACACGACTGCTCTCTCTCTCTCTCTCTCTCTCTTTCTCTTATTCTCTTTCTCTTCCCTCTCTCCTCTCCACCTACTTACCGCGATACTCGCTTACAAACTGTTACCTTCGAATCGAGCTACTTTAATGTAGATGTAATACGAGGAAGCGACGATCCAAGCACGATACTCTTCTCATTCTGTTTTCATCTTTCGAGTCTCTCGTTTACCAAAGATAGTTGGTTTACGTTAAAAATTATATTCAAAGTATCCAAGCGTACACGATGTAAATACGTAAGTACTATATAACGTAAGGCCAAGTTTTATCAAGTGATCTAACGAATAAAGAAAAACTCGATGAACGATTTTTGGTTTTTGAAAGTGGAGAAAGGCGCGAGAGTGAAACGAGAATGGTTGTAGCGACGATCTTATTTCACAGCGGGTAGGCAGTACGAATCACAGCTTCATCTCTGCATGGCCTAATTGGCTGGAATGTCCCGGTTACTAATTAAGCATTCGACTAATTATTAATTACATCGACGCGAGCACTCGAATTAATTCGCCTTGGCGACGGGGTGCCAAGATGCACCGCGGGGCACGTTGCACGAGCATAAGTATAGCATTTAATGTGCGCGTGCAAGTCGCACGACAGTCGAGTATACTCAAGAGAAGAAAGTAGAAAGGAAGAGAGAGAAAGAGAGAGAGAGAGAAAAGCGTCGCCGCTATTCGTAGTGAAGTAACTCACGCGAAGAATTATCGCAACTCGAGATCGTTCTCGCAAACTCTTCCTTCCGATTTATCTACTTTGCCGGACCAAAGGCAGGCCCGAACAACGCTAGTCCTGTCTGACGTAAACTAAAATCATTCTTCGGCCTACGGACGCTCACGCGTACGCCGGGTGCGTTGAGATGAACGGCGATATTCGAGGGTGGACTTGTAATTTCTCTCTTTCTCTTTCTCTTTCTTTATCTTCTGAGAAGAGGACGTTATTCCTTCTCGGACACCCGGCGGCGACGCCTTTCCGTGACGTTCACTCGTAGATTCCTATCGTCCTTTTGCAGGTAGCCAAGTAAGATGATTCATTCGCGGATGCTCCCTACATTATCATTTATGTTTCTCTTTATACTTTTATCGTTCGCGCGCGGGCACTGCCTCAAGTTAAAAGCGAAAGTTAGTACGAGTGATAATAATTTTTACGATAGGGCCGTTGTATATTTACGAACAATTCAGAATAAATCGATGAAAGCTGCTGAATTCTCTTTCTCTTTTTTTCCTCTCTCTCTCTCTCTCTCTCACTCTCTCTCTCTTTTAATTTTTCTTTTCTCTCTTTTTTTCTTTTTTTTCCTTCTTCCTGTTTTTTTTTTTTTTTTTTTTTTTTTTTTTCTTTTCATTCATGTCCCTTAAATCAGAACCTCGAAAGCTGTTACGTATCGATGCCGTCTCTCGGACATGTATCGTTTATATTCTCGAATGTAAGGCCGATATGCTCTCTGGTTTCTCGAGGACATTTCGAAGTACGATATACACAGAGAAGACATCGTGTAAAAAAACCTCTTTCCGATTTATCTATTTTGTTCCGCGGGAACTCGCTTTTGATTCACCCATAGCGGAGACTCCAGATCGTTCTTATAATACATCGTTACGTCGGACGATCGAGAGAGGCGTAGGTGCAGGTGCGTGTTCGAGCACGCACCATTTATTCAAAAGGACTTCGGACAAGCTTTCGTGTTCCTCTTTTACTTACGATCGAGGCTTAAACGATTTTTAAGTACTTCGCTCCGTCCACTTTTCTCCAACGTGACTTTTTCTTATTCCCCTTTCTTATTACAAAATGAGATCTCGTATTGCAAAATTTAGAGATTGTTAATTACATTTCATTCGTGAACGCTATCCAAAGCAAAATGAAAGGAGAAAAAGCTTCAATAATGCTGCATCATGGAGCGAGGGAGTGAAGTGAAGAAGAAGAAGAAGAAGAAGAAGAAGAAGAAGAAGAAGAAGAAGAAGAAATCTGTGGGATCCGGCGAGGAACGAATGGCAAAAGTGAAGGAAGGAGGTAGGAGGGGAAGAAGAAGAAGAAGTTGAAGAAGAAGAAGAAGAAGAAGAAGAAGAAGAAGAGGAGAAAAAGGATGTGCGTGCATGCCGCTCACGTAGCGTGCCAGCCAGCCTGGCAGCCTCTCTGTCGACTCTCTTCGTTTCTCTTGCAGGAATAAAAGTGTTCGTTGGTCGATCCTTTTCCCCTAGCGTCCTTTTCCTCCTGAGTGAAGAAGAAGAAGAAGAAGAGTTGGAGGAGGAGAAGGATAAGTCAGAGGTCTCTTTCTCTCGGAGAGGAAGGGTATCTTCCTCTTTATCAAAACGCGAGGCTCTTACTTGGAGCAGTACTCCCACCCACGGCCCCACCTGCGAACGTTACGATGTCCATTGCAACAGGTGAGAGACTACCAAGAAAGAGAGAAAAAGAGAGAGAGAAAGAGAGAGAGAAAACGGTTGATGCCTTTTAAAAGTCAAGAGTCCTTCCGCTTACTCGCCACCGTGTTCATGCGCTTTTGATGCCGCGTAGAACTTTCTGATAATCTTCGTACGTGCCGCGTGTCGAGAATTAAATTGCATATGAGATCTATGCTTCTGATCTATGTTCGCTCTCTCTCTCTCTCTTTCTCTCTCTCTCTATCTATCTATCTATCTATCTCTCTTTCTTGTCTACTTTCAAATAAGAAATTCTCTCTAGTAGAAAACGTTCGTGGTTCTGTTCGTTATGTTCGCGTCCTCGGTATCTTACGACTCTAATGCGATTTGGTGGGTGAGCAAGATCCTCGTGAAATTGAACTGTCTTGACTTTCCTCGTTGAGCATCTAGGTAATGCTTTCGTTTATGCTGGTAGTTTTGCCGCAAAATGGGCGTATTACGATCTTAGGATAAGAGATAAGGATCTTAAAAATGGAGGTTAACTTGAAAACTCGTCGGTGCATACGTACTCCTTGCAGAGATTCTTTGATCTTAAAGAATTTGCCAACCGATATGAGAAATATTCTCGTTTATGCATACTCGTGAATAAAAGATACATCTCATTAATATAAATAGCATTCAAGGGCAGATAGCAGTATTTTTTTCTTTATGATTAAAAATAGAAAATTCAAAAGGAAATTTTCGAAAGTTCAATGTCCTTGTATCAATTTCAATGAGTTTTCAAAATTCGATAGAAAGTTTGAATGACAATTCTCGTGGAAGGAGAAGAGGAGTTACAATTTTTCTTTCGTAGTATGTCTTTTACGTAAACGTTCTTATTGCGTGAGCCGAACGAACGCTTGCGTGCGAGCGTGCGTGAGCGAAATACCAAAAAGAGATCTGACTACCCCCGTCCCTTTACCCTTTTCCCACTTACCAATATACTCCATCCACCTTCTCCCCTTTTCTCGTTCGCTTTACCACCACAACGGAAACGAAAAGAAGCGCAAGTCCTGCTGCGATTAACCTTTTCAGGGATGAATTATCTCGCTCTCTGGCTTGCTACGGACCAGCATTTACTCGATAAGTATTACGATTGGATGATTCTTCGATTTCAAGTTCTCCTCTCAAGTTCGCATGGTACTCGATCGATTCTAATCGATCGATCGATCGCTCGTACGTTTAGTGAAAGCAATGAGAGTGGACAATCATTAAAATCACCGCTAAACGGTTTCTATCTCTTTCTTCTATCCTGGAAAAGCACGTTCATCCAATTACTTCGTTCTCGAGCCTATCACCTAAGACGAGATCGAAATAGTTTCTCTTAGAATCTCACCACCCAGTGTGGTTGGTTGTTATAGGGTCGACGGTATCACGTTAATTCTTTCCATCTCTTTCTATCACAGAGGAGTCTCCATGTGAGAATGACATAAATTCTGGCATACGTCGTCGGTCCCGTCGTAGGGATACTACTCGATATAGAGAAAAGCATCGACCATCGCCTATGGTTCCCTTCGATCGTCCGAACGTTCGCTACGTCAAGTTCAGGTTTTTTACGCGGGCGCGTTCGTTAGGGCGAGCCTTAACAGTAAAACTGATCCTAGCAGCGACAAGTGGTATGCAATAATCGATACAGACAGTGCGGATTAATTGAGAATGAGTGGACATTAATTGAAAGAGAAAGAAGAACGGGGCACGCGCAAGTTTCCTTAAGAAGTACCTAACGTCCGTGCCGAGGCTCGGCCTCGAGCGAGTCCACCGACGGAAGCTCGCTCTTTCGGAATTCGTGCGAGTGGATAGATAGGCTAGAAACAGAGATAAAGATACAGAGATAGATAGATAGATAGAGGGAAGGAGAAAGAGAGAGAGAGAGAGAGAGAGAGAGAGAGAAAGAAAGAATCGTTGCTTGCCACCGAGATCGGAGTAAATTAATTGTGAAAAAAGCGCGTACGTGCCAGTATTGAGACAATCCTGGGAATGGGAAATCACGGGGATGGACACAATCGCTCTCTCGAGAGACATTAGAGGAGACTAATGCTCCACAACCTATCCGTGGATTCTCACTGGTGTGGCAACATTAAAGCTACGGATCTGCTAATCCTGTTAGTAGTAGGCTCGAAGGACGACGTTATGCGATCTCGTTACACGATTCAAACCCTGAGAAATTTAATCTCTGAGAATTCCTATCTCGATCAAAAGAAATTCCCTTATCGACTTAATATCCAAGATCGAACGTTATGATTTATTTTCACAAGGTATAACTATTTTATACGTACGTATAATCTTACCTGCTATCGAATTGTTCAATTATTTCAGATAAAACTCGTTTTATGAATTTCATCTCGATCGTTAACTCGATTCAAGGTCGTCAATTTCGTTTTATCCCAAGATCCTTATTTTGGCTACTAAAGTTATGCATCCCGTTTACTCCAAAATACGGGGAGAGAAAATCCGTTGTGCGAGAAGGTAGGTAGGTATCCCATTGACGTGCATGCAAAGCCGGCCGTGAGAGGCTCGCAGAGTGTATGAATGAGATCTCGGGAGCCACACGGTCACTTGAGAAACTATCGTCCCTCGCGTGCACGAGCTGCATCGAGCTGCTCGAATGCCGAGGGCAGAAAGTCCGAGGGTCGACCAAAGCCGAGACGAAGCGCAGCCGTGCATCCGCGTTGCATTAGTTCCAACCTCCATCCGAGCGGCCTTGTAACGGTCGACCACGAATTACAGCTTCTTCTTCTTCTTCTTCTTCTTCTTATTCTTATTCTTGTTCTTGTTCTTACCTCTTCTTCTTCTTCTTTGATTCCATCATCTTTTTCTCCTGCATGATCTATAACTCGCAATATTCTTCCTTTGAAATTTCTCTAATATCAAAAAATTTGTTCGTCCGATCGTATTTTCATCTTTTTCCATTTTGAATATTTTCAAGAATTACTTTTCCCGAGGTGTGGTCGATTTGCGTAAGAGAAATTAATGGGCGATGAAACAAGGATGAGAAAATACGAAAGGAAGGTGGTCGATACATCGAATTCAATACAAAAGAGGCGGAAGAAAGCTCGACGAGGAAACACTCTTTACACATGGTACTTAGTATTCAATGAGATAATGAAGAAACACTATGGAATTCAATGACCTAGCAAGGAAGCGTAGGACGACGGTGCTTCGAGGCTTCGATTGGGACTCGATTAGCATGAGACAATGAAGCGGGCTCGAACCTCACGACTCGAACGTTCCTATTCCTTTCTTTTTACTTTGCTCCTCTCTTCCTTTTTAGTATTGCGTTCTCTCTCTTTCTCTCTCTCTCTCTCTCTCTCTCTCTCTCTCGCTTTTTCTCTTTTATCTCGAAGGAAAGTAACGACAAACATGGGTACTCTTCGGCATCGCCGTTAAAACTGGTTCACCGCGTGGTAACCTGAAAAATTTTTCGGCCTCTCTCTCCTTTTTATTGACATTCCGTTGCTCGATTGGAGAGATACTTAAGAAAAACAGAAACGGTAATTCGAGAACAACGAGGATCTTCAGGACAGTAACGTCGAGAATTCGAAACAAGTTTTGCGAAGGTACATAAATCCAGGATATATTACGTCATTCATCTCGTTTATCGCGCAATCGGAGAGAAAAATCAAATTATTTTTCTCGATCGATCTTTTTTCCTTTGCTTTTTCCTTGCTTCCTTTCTTTTCTCTTTCGTACTTTCTTCCATGATCGCGAACTAATCATTCGCGATAGTTATCTTGTTTTTATGATGAAGCGAATTTATAGGGGGAAAAAAAAGAAAGGAAAAAAAAAAAAGAAGAAAAAAGAAAAAAAAGAAAAAACTCGTGCGGTGGTCCATGATCGTTTACATACGAATTCGTGCTACCAATGAAATTCACTTTCCGAAGCAGGAAATTATTGGAAGTACCATCGCTTTCTATAGACGGCCGAGGCGAGCAGCCTTCAGAAGCGTAAAGGCATCCGATGTGAAGGCAGCAGCACAGATGCGGGCAACCGCTCATTACCGAAACCGCTTTTATTGGTTACCGCGCGTGAAGTTATACGGAGAACCGGTGCCACGAAGGGAAGGGAAACGACGTAAAGAAAAACAGGGGTGGAAGAATAAGAAGATGAGAAGGAAAGGAGAAGGAGGAGAAGCTGTGCAAGCTATCATCCAGCGCTGCCAAACCAAGAACTCTGATTATACGATGGGAGTGGCACGAAGACTTTCAGTTAGCCATCGAGTTCGCTTCGTAATTCGTAAGACCTTGCACGTATACCTTTATTTCGAGTATCGAGATAAAGAGAGAGAGAGAGAGAGAGATAGAGAGAGAGAGAGAGAGAGAGAAATTGATCGTTTCGTACAAGTACAAGATACGTAACACATTGATTCATAATAAAATTCAAGTACGGATACTCACATCGAATATGATTCTCAAGGCAACGTACGGTACTCTGAAAGAAATCCTTTTACTCTTTCAATGTCCGACTAATTTATCGTTAATTGTCAAGAGTCAGTCTCCAGTGAAGAGAAAACTTTTTGCGAGTTCATATCCGTAGAGGCACGTACGAACGTTTCCGTTCGATTCTCTCGTTCTTGCGATCGAAAGAGAAGACATTTGCGGGACATTGAACGATAACAAGATCTAAGTTAGGTCTGGATTTTAACGAGATACGAGAGAACTTGGCAGTCTCTTCCTTGATACTTATCTATATAATATATATATATATATATATATATATACACAATATATTATAGTATCTACGCTATATAGGTATATACTATATGCGTACTCTTCTAAGGTTAAAACAGAATGTATCCTAACATTCTCGGAATAATTCACGGCGAAGAAATGCATTCCATCACATACGACGTTCGTCGTTTTAACAGACTCGCGTGGGACAGTTTCGTCACGTGGACAACCAACTTCTTCTACGACCCTGACCTACGATGAAGAAAAGAGAAATATGGGCGCTCGTTAATCATTCCTTCCGTCTAAATCAATATATATATATATATATATATATATATATATTGTATATATATATATATATATATATATACATACACATATTTACGTATATATCAATGTACTCCTGTCACTTTTTCGAATCAAAACTATGCCCCGGCAATTCCATCGAATTTCTTCTTGAAAATACTCGAACCGATCGATTATTCATCGATATGTATTCTCTTCGACTAATAATCTAATCGATTCGACGATTAGTTTCAACCTGGACGATAATGTTCTCGTATAATTTTCTGATTAGGTAATGGTAATGTAACATGTAAATCGTCCCTTCCATTTCCTATCTTCTAATTCGATCGGATTACGCCATATCGTGCTGGGAAAAGAACGTAGCTGATAAATCGTAATAGATACATCACCAGTGAGAAATGTTCCCCAGTGAAACTGATATACACCTTATTCTGATCAACGTTTCTTTCTCTTCGATGTTCACCATCCACCTCTTAATTAATTTCATTTCTCTAAATGAATCGTTTATCGGCATAGCACATCTCTCATAAATAAACATTTTAATGTAGAAGAATGATTCATACTTCTTTATTACCGTTATATGTATACCTCTGTAACCTGAGTTCTTCAGTTGGAATATGAATCGAACGGTTTATCGGATAGTTCACGTTCATAAAGAATCCGTCTCGACGTTAAACCCAAGAAGACAAATGGAAGATATTTCTCTACTAGTACCCATATTACTATTTTATATTCTATCGATACGAGCAAAACGACAAACAACGTACATATATCGAATTTGTCTTGAACGATTTGTCAATGGTAAAATGATCTTTAGATGACAGCCTTACGAGAATGATCTCCGCGAACGAATTAAAAGCGAGAAACTTGGTTCGATCGGAAAGGAAAATGGTTCCAAAAGGAGATGAGAGATTTTCCAGGGAGCCTGGAAAGTCGACGATCGGAGAATTCGAGGAACAGAGTCGTCAGGATCAGCGTTGGCGTTGGTCAAGATGCCGAGGTGTCTCTCTCTCTCTCTTTCCCTCTCTCTCTCTCTCTCTTTCTCTCTCTTTCTCTTTCTCTCTTTCTCTCCATCCTCCTCGTGTCTGCCTCGCTGTCTCTTGAAGGAGGCCCACGTCTCGCCACGAAGAATCCGCGAAGGAACGATCGATCAGGAGGGGGCTGACATTAATTGCAGGGAACACTGAGGAACACGCGTGGTTCCACCGTGGAACGGCTGGAACGAAAGCCATGTGATTTATCGCTCATCGGAGGTGCTCGTCCCGCTGATTGGCTGACGAGGAAGACTCTGGTTTGGCGCGACACTCGTGTCTTCCCTCGATTTACGATCGAGCGTAGTCACCGGCCAAGAAGGAGGAAGAGAAGGAGAAAGAGGAGGAGGAGGAGGAGGATGGGTACGAGGATGTGGATGAGTTCGAGAATGAGGAGGACACTGGCTCACCTGTCCCTTCCATCATCCCTTCCTCTTCCCCCTCCCCCTCTTTACCCCTCGTCTGTTCTTTCTTGACGCACGGGAGCATCCTCTTTCTCTCTCCGTTTGATTGGCAGGGAAATCGAAGTAGAATCGAGCCTTCGACGGTCTATTAGCTTGGCATAAGAGATACATACGAGATCGAATGAGTCTAGAAACATTCCAAAGTACTATTCCAATGGCGGAAAGCGCGAGTAATGACTCCTGGAAGTCGCCAGACACCGTACGCCTCTTTTGCGAAACTCGCCGAGACTCATCGTGCTCGAATTATCTTCTTTTGCAGCGCGACGATTATGGCCGTCGAACTGTCCGTCGACGGACAGCGAGAAAAAGGTCATTCACCGTTCGAATGTCTTCTCTTGAACGTAATGACGAACGCTGATCGTACGTTTTACTTTTTATCCCTACAACTTTTACTTTAACATATAAGTATGTCTATACGATTGAATAACAAAATGTTTAAATTCGATGATCTTTCGAGTGTTTGGGAAAAAAAGAAGAAAAAGAAATATATATATATATATATATATATATATATATATATATACACGTGACACGTCACCACCCTCGAGAGATCGAGGAAACACGTAAGTGCGTTTCATCGCTTAAACTCCAAGACCGCAATTTGCGAGACGCGCATTCTTAGAAGTAAGAATGACCGGTCGCAACAATGTCCGGCTATTTTTCTAACGCGATACTTACGGACATTGCGTACCTTCCGGGAAGCACCGGCATTGTATCCAAGATTTTTACTCCAAGAGGAAGCATCTGCAGATGGAAAGCGAGGGAGAGAGCGACAAACGCACGCGAACACGCGCCGCTCTCTTTCGGAGAATTCGCTGTTCGCCGAACGACTAAGAAACCATGTTTGAAATACGCGGAGGAGTAACTACCTTGTATTTCTAAACCAAATTTGTACGTAAATTATTTCTCGTTGTTGTTTGTGTTTTACTTTCTATTTCTTTTTCTCTTTTTTCCTTTCTTTTTTCTTTTTTTTTCTATTTTTTTTTCTTTCCTTTTTTTTTTTTTTAAATGAAACGATACAGAATATTATTTAATTTTTCATCTCCCTTTATATAATTCCAATAAAAGAATTCATGGAATACGAGATCACATATAAATGTATACTGTAATCAACTTGCACTTCTGTTAAAAAAAAAAAAAAAAAAAAAAGAAAGAAAGAAGAAAAAGAAAAAAAGAAAACTACAAATGAAAAAGTTCGAAATAATGAAAATTAGCAATTAATTTACGATTATATTAAACGATTCATTTTAAATATAATAATCAGTAGATTATACAAGATCGTTGAAAGACAAAAAAAAAAAGAAAGAAAGAATAATTTCAAGATGATTCTTTGATGGATTCGTAAGAATACGAATCGCAAGAGAAGCGGAAATGCTTGGTAAAGGCGGACCCAATTACCTCGAAGCCGAACTCGAAGCCCAACGTACCGTTAGAGTTCTCGAGAAGGAGAATTCTCGTACCTACGTACATATATACATCGAGGCCCACCCTGAATCAAATTGCACGGTCCTTTTTTTCTTTTTTTTTTTTTTTTTTTTCTTTTTTTTAAATCACGAAAACAATGATAACGAATAACTTACTCTTATTCGGTAAGTACCGGACTAAGAACGTTACTCGTCGTCGTAGAAGAAGTAAAATGGTTAAAGAGATGAGTAAAGGTGGAGTAAGTATAAGGACGAAGCTCTTTCGAGACAGTCCGCAGGATATATCGCACTTCCGGGCTGCCCTCAAGGCTTGACCTTCTCTCTGCGAATTCCTGCACGCTGCTGCGGATGTACAGAGAACGCACTCACGAGAAAGAGGGAGGACAGGGCGTGTGGTACTCATTCGTGCTTCTTCCTCGTTTGTTTTTTCTTTTTCTTTTTCTTTTTTTCCTTTTTTTTTCTTTTTTTCTTTAAAAATTTTTTTTCTAATTCACAAAAAACTATACCACGGACGCGAAGAAAACTTTCTTTATAACTTCAAATGCATGATAAAGCGTTAAACGTCTATTTCGATTTTTATTTAATCAACATTAGTCTTCTTTCTGACGTTTAATAAAAACAATATTAAAATAAAAACAATATAGAAATGATTACACGTTACTTTATATAAACTACTTAAGTACGTGTTGAAATAGAATTATGGTTTAGCTTCGATCTCGTGTAATACTCATTTAGTTACGGTCTAACTATGACTAACAAGCTAAACAAAATGTAAAAGACAAGATACGGAAGAAATACAAACATAATGGTCAGATTAACACGCAACAAGGATCAACTTGGCTTACAAGAATTATTTATTTAATACGGACGAAGTTCTGCGATACTTTTAATTCTTAATAAAATGTCATAAGTAATATGTATATATATATATATATATATGTGTGTGTGTGTGTGTATATAAATGACTATTATACATTATATTCTTACGGAAGGATTACATTACAATATATTTCTTATTCTTACTCGTATGCATGTATATGTATATGTATGCACGCTTCGGAGAATACCTTCACGATTTCACCTCGTGCAGAAAAAAAAAAAAGAAAAAGAAAAAAGAATACTCGTTCCGACCCTTGACTTCGACCAAATTAACATCCGATAAAAACTATTGCCACTTGCCATTAGCATTCGAGCGAAGTTACTTTACGAGGATACAGTGCAAGGGTCACATTCGAACGTTCCTCGTTCTTTCCGCTATTTACCTCGCTCCTTATTTTCCAAAGTAAATGAAAAGAAAAAAAAAAAAAGAGAAAAAAGAAAAATCCAAAAATAATAAGATTAAATCAATTTCGATTTCTAACGATCTTAATGAAATATAATGGCAAAAAAGAAAAAGAGCAATGGATGGATATGAAAAGAAAGAGGGAGAGAGAGAGAGAGAGGGAAAGAGAGATAGAGAGAGGGAGAGAGAGAGAGGAAGAGATTGAATTCCGTTTTACGACGTTCTGACCCGAACGACACGATACGATCGATCGATCGATCGATCGGCCGATCATCGTCGACGAGCTGTACGGTCCAACTCAAGTCAAGACTCGGCTCAAGATCCAGGAGCGGTGCCGGAAGGCAAGGAGGAGAGAAACACTTTTTACGATGATGGATCGCCGCTCGAAGCAGACAGGAACGTCGGTTCGGCCGGTTCCACGCGATGAACGCGCGACCGCGCGCGTACTTGCATTCGTGCGTGATCGAGCGAAAAGGTAAGAGTGGGTGAGGATGATGTCCATGGTGTCCCTATGCGGTATCCCGTGAGTTCGCATAAATTTGCTTGCGATGCTTTTCTCATTCTTTTTTTCTTTTTTCCTTTTTTCTTTTCTTTTCTTTTCCTTTCCTTTCCTTCTTCTTTTTTCTTTTCCTTTTTTTTTCTTTTCTTTTCCCCCGATAAGAATAAGGTGTTAATAAAAAAAGATCCCCATACTCTGGACGCTTAAGAGGCTCATTAAATTGAATAAAAATTGTCAATTATAATATTTCAGATGGATCAATAAATCTGATGATCATCTTTCGTTTCGATAATATATCTCGTCTTATTATTATTATATTCACTTTAGATATATTCACGGTGTTTGTATAAACGATTGAGAAAAAAAAAATATCTTTCATATTTATTCACACTTTATACTTATTATTACTTATATAAAAAGATTATGTATTATGAAAAGAAAATCATTAACATTTATCGAATACATTTACTTGTATAAAAAGATTGCACATTGAAAGACTTCAATAATTGAAACTTTAATAATCATTCGAAGTACTTATACGAGATAACATCTTATCTAAAGAATAATCGATAGGGGGGATTACTTTAAAAAAAAAAAAAAAAAAAAAAAAAAAAAAAAAAAAAAAAAAATACTTTGCCAAATGTCTGAAACAACTCCGAGGAAGGGATTTTAAAAAGGACGAAGGTTTCGAAAGGGGCAGGCTATTAAAGTACACGCGACGTCCTTTCTCCGAAGTGCAGTTTCACGACATCTAGTCCGGCAGGTGCATGTGCATTCTGCCGAAAGGAGAATGAAAGGGGAATGCGAGAGGAAGAAGAGGAGATCGGCGATCCCGCCTCCGTAACGCGAGGCAACTTGTGAGGGAGGAGGAGGAGGAGGAGGAGGATCAAGGGGAGAAGGAGGATCAAGAGGAGAAGGAGGAGAAGAAGAAGAAGGAGAAAGAGGAGAAGGAGGAAGAAGATGGAAGAAGGTCGAAGAAGGTGGAGTAGGAGGAGATGGTCGAGCGAAGAGCGACGGGACCTCTATTCCAACAAGCGAGCCGATCGAGCAAAAAGTTAATGAAATAATATCAATGCGGAACGCGTATCGCGGGGGTACAAGTAGTGGGCCAACGAGTATGTGAAGCCGATCCCTCTTTTCTCTCTATCTTTCTCTCTCTCTTTCTCTCCCTCTCTCTCTCTCTCTCTCTCTCTCTCTTTCACTCTTTCTCTTTCTTTTCTCTTGTGAACGGACACAGGGTCCGACAGACGATTTTGTCGATGGAGTATCCCTCGTGGATAAGCACGTCTTACATTTTCACGATCGCCTCTTCTCTTCTTTCCGGTACGAAATGATTTTTGGTAACTCCTTACCGCAAGAAAGAGTTTGTCCTTTCTCTCTCTCTCTCGCTCTCTTTCTCGCTCTCTCTCTCTCTCGCTCTCTTTCTAGCTCTCTCTCTCTCTCTCTTTCTTTCTTTCTTTTTCTTTCTCTTTCGATCATAAACACGTTCGTAGGATGTACAGGAAGATAGATAAATATGAGTGAAAATAATGTAAAAAGATTATTCGCAATAATCTTTTTTTCTCTCTCTAGTATATCCTGAAATATCCGAGACGATACGAGTTAATAAAAGGTAAAAATGAAATATTTAATGAAACGGCAGGTAAAGAGAGGGCCCGATCGGTTAGCGAGAGATAGAGACCAGGCAGTATTGCGCGAGGAATATAAGCTTGACTAGAGAGAGAGAGAGAGAGAGAGATAGAGAGAGAGAGAGAGAGGGAGAGAGAAAAAGGGGGAGAGAGAGAAGGAGTCATTAAAGTGGAAGCGTTTATACTCCACGGTAATTACGTTTAAAAGACGACGAAAAGCTTTGATCGTGAACCGGCTTACTAGACCAAATACCATTGCCGATTAATCATCAGACTGCCCATCCCAGAAGAAGAGCGATACTCGATGAGTAAGAATTCGTAATTATTTCTTTCGTTATTTTTTTTCCCTCTTGTTTCTCTCATATTCTTTATTTTTCATCTTTTATTACTAAGCGACCAAGACATGGAGCGTCTCGTTTGCTCACTTCCTGATCGTCGTCTCTTGCGAGGTTCGTTCTTCGGCACTGAACGCGGATCGACGCTCGCTCAAGCAAGAAGAAGAAAGTCGATGCTTTATTAACGAGGCGTTCTGCAATAAAGCAAGACCCCCGTGCGTTGGAAGAGATGTGCGTATTGCCCTCGTCTCGGGTCGAAGGAACCGCGCAGGGGCCACGCCGTTATCGACCGATCTTTCCAACGGTTCCGCGCGAGTTCCTGTTCCAGAGAGAAGAGAAGGCGTGTACACCGGACCAACTCGAGAAGGGTAGTTGGTAGGTGAAATTATCGAGAACCTTTTACTTGTCTTACACCCCTATTTTCTTGCCACTATATCCTTGTATATATTAACCCAGAGTATTTTTTTTCTTTTTCATCTTCTTCTTCTTCTTCTTCTTCTTCTTCATCTTTTTTTTCTGTTTTGTTTCCTTTTCTTACTTTCCATCGTTCAATTTGATTTCTCTTGATTTTATTACTTCTATCACTTTAAATTATTTCTCTATAATAAATGTAGATTATCAAGAACAAATGAGAAAAAACGTTGACTACCGTAAAACGATATTTCTAAAGTAGCTTAAGCAAGAGAACAGCAATACGATGAGAAAAATTGCAATGTTCGAGGTCTTTGCAATCCGCTTTCCTTGGTCAGTCTCGTAATAATTCTTGGCGCGTCCCACATAATCGAGTACTACTCGGTCGATATCGACGCGGGCAATATAAATCGGCGATATAACGTTCGGAGAACGCGCGGAATCTGGATGCCGGGCGGTACTGCGTTAACTTGCCGGTTCGAATCATCGAGTAGGAGTCGATGAAATTATTCAACGAATAAATCCCGCTCTTCTCTTCTTACACGGTTCGATTCGAACTCGAACGATCGTTCAAAAGAGAGAGAGAGAGAGGAGGAGAGAGAGAGAAAGAGAGGGAGAGAGAAAGAGAGACAGAGCCAAGCTGACGTCCGGAAAGTATGCTCAAGATGCAACTTGCGATCTCTCAGGTGCTACGAGAAGTATGCCAGGCTCGTGGACGCTCGTGGAAGGCGCAATGGGCGAGCAGCAACCTTTTCTCTCTCTCATTCTCTCTCTCTCTCTCCCTCTCTCTCTCTCTCTCCCTCTCTCTCTCTCTCTCCCTCTCTCCATCTTTCTCTTTCTACCTACGTACCAACGATTCTAATGGATTCTGCATTAAACATAGAGAGAACCCCCGCGAGGAGTGCGCGAAGTCGAGCCTTCGATAAAAACTAGTCCCATTTTCCGCGCGTATACAACAACCGATCTGACGCCCGGCTATGGCATCGAATGCTGCTCTTAAGGTTGTCTCTCCTCTCTTGCATCCTTCTTCTTCTTAGTCTACTCGCCCTTTCTCTCCTTCCCATCTTCCACCTTCCCACCACCCATTGGTTACTCTCACAGTCGACGGTTCCTATACATCGACTGGAATGGCGCGAATAGGAAGATTTAAGGAAATCTCGTCGCTTGCTAATTTCTATCTTTCTTACCCTTCGAAGACTCCTAACGGATTCCACGATTTATCGTTGCACGGCACTCGTTCTCGAACGATGACCCTGATTGATACACCAACAAGAGACACGGCATCGTAGAACTTGGTTCCTCTATCTATCTCTAAATACGTCTTTAGCCAGAGCATTTACCTCGAGAGATTTGCGATTGGATCGATTCGAAGTATAATTCCGAAGCGAGATAACGATCATGGATAAGATCGAATTTCGAAACGAGATTTTCTAAACGTAAAAGAGAATATCGTTACTTCCGATCGTCGATTCTGTTTCTATGTAGTACAAATTTCTAGATTCTCATTAAGGAATCTCGCGGCACGTGAAATCTCCCATAGAAATTATTACCGTGCAAAAAGCTAGAAGATTATTCCATAAGTTAATATAACGTTAATACGGCGTAATTGATATTCGACCTACGTGTTGCAAAGTGCCGACGGAAGACGAAGATTCTTTACGATTATTGGTTTGACGTACTCGCTCTTCCGGACCGTTAATTACCTCGTTTTACGCACTTCGGTCCTTAATCAATCTCCCATCGTTAATTACCAAGGAAAAATCACTTATTACTCGGCCCGCCTGGCGTAGAATATAACCGTAAACCTGTCACCGGACGCAGTACGATTTCTCAATAGGTTAACCGACACCGACGACGTTAGAATTAACGCGTTAAAAAGCACCTTTTAAAGGCACTGATATACTACACGTTCGACTAAACGTTAGAAATCTATGATTTAGTTACCACTTGCTTAATCAATACGATGTATGTAGGTACTTGGTATAAGATTTAATGAAAAATTCGTTTTAAAGGGAAAACCAAATCTCCAATGAATCTTTAACAAAAATTTTTCCACGTTTTCTTTGTCGTACGTATATACGTCGTACACGCGTATCGATCATCATTGAATTCCCATATTGAAAAGGTAAGTGCCGGGTTGGTTAAGAAAAAAAAAGGAAGAAAAAAAAAAAAAGAAAAAAGAAAAAAAGAAATAAAACGATACGGGCGTGCGCATCCCTTTCTCGTTTCGATGCGAAGAAGACAGCGGAGTAGTAAAGTAGAGGCAGCACATCTTTATTCGAAGCCGCGGCGTTTTCTGCCGATCGAATTCCGCGGAAGGTAACCGGGAGGCTTCGCGAGGATCGCGCCGAAGACACATTGAAGGATCTTCCTGGCTGGGTAGAGACACCGTAGGCGCATATCGAAAGGCAGGGAGCCCTTTTGCCTGCCCTTTTACGCGCTAAACGTTCATTCCGAATGCGCTCTCTCGCTCGGTCTTGCGACAATGCCGCTTCGGGTATTTTCCACTTTTTGCAAAGGGGAAGAGTACGAACGGTTTTGCCATAAAGCGGCAAGGTATCATCCGTCTTCCGACAGAGGGAGAGAAAGAGAAAGATAAAGAAAGATAGAAAGAGGGGGTAAAAGGGAGGAGTCCAGAAGTGGAGAGCGTTCGTCGCTCTTGCACGTTCACCATCCACGATCCAACGTCGATCGACGATCCTGCACACTCGAGGTGTCCGTCGACAACGGCGCGAGACCGAGACGATCACGGTAGAAAAATCTTGGAACCGATAATTCTTCTCGCGTCGGTACTCTATACGACGGAACAAAAGCGAAAGAAAAGAAGAAGAGAAGGAAAGAAAAGAAAAGAAAAAAAAATCAAAAAAGAAAAAGTTAAAGAAGGGAGAAGAAAAGGGGGAGGGGGACGAATAAAATAATACCGGCGTCCATAGAAATAATGTCTTTTTGTTTTGTTTTCTTTCTACCGTAGTAAGTTTATCTTGAAGTTAATAACTACTTAAGGAATCAAATATCTTTTTTCCTTTGTTTTTTTTTTCTTTTTTTTTCTCTTTTTTCTTTTCCCCCTTTCGTTTTATTTCAAACACGACAATTAGATGAAGTTCCTATCCTCTATCGCGAGATGAAGTTCCTGACGCTTAGATAGATAGAACGATCCGTTTTCTTCGGAACGAAGACGATTACGACTACTACTACGACGATGACGACGACATCGACGACGACAACGACGAGAACGACGACGACGACGACGACGACGACGACGACGACGACGACGACTAAAAGGGAAGTCTATTAGCGATAGACGAGAGTGGAGTCGGTAAAAATTCTTCGGAAAGTCATGCGACGGATGAAGAGACGAGTGTAGCGAGCACATCCTTCGATCCGCCTCTTCTCTCGGCAAAAGATGAACGACGAACGGGACGGGAAGGAGGATGAAAAAGGGACGAATAAAAAGGGACTCGCACGGGAAACGAGAGAGGGAGGAGAATATATATACGCGGCAAGACGGATAGTTGTCGGGCGCGCCGGTATTACGAGGGAGTACACGAGCGGAATATTAAAACCAGCGTAAGTAATCTCGATCCGACGTGCTCGGACGATGTACTTCGTTCGGTACACTATCTCGTTCCTCTCTCTCTCTCTCTCTCTCTCTCACACACACACACACACACGTACACACACATTCTCTTCTTCGGTTTTCCCTCCCCTCCGCCCACCAGTACCTCGTTCGCAATAATATAAACATTGATTAATTAACCATTTGATATATTCCCAGCGAATTAATGAAAGTCCTCGAGATAGTTGGTCAGCTTGTCTACATCTATCTACTCTCTCTTTCTCTCTCTCTCTCTCTCTCTCTCTCTCTTTTTCTATTCTTTTCTTTTCTTAGATTAACAGACGTCTCTTTGATTAATGACAATAATTGGAAAATAATTTCGTTTCCATGTACTGTTGATACATTCTTTCAAATCATCTTCGGTAGAGAATACTATATAATGGATGATATAAAAGTTTCTCTCATAAGAAAACTCTAAGAAGTTGTATTAATGATTTGCCGAGGATCGTTAAGTATTGTCATTCCACGTTACTTAATAAATACGGAATTTGATTAACCAACGACTTGATATATTACCTCGTGTTATACGACACGTGAAATAACGAAGCTGCTGTATATACGAGGACAAAGATAAATTATAAAGCGAAGGACGATGATGACGGTCGAATAGGCGTCGCCGTTCGATGATGATATTCTGTTAATTAATAGAATCAAATGGTATATCAAATTTTGTCACTGTTAAAGGAAATAAATAATTTTATTTTATAATCGATAACTATCGATTATTCGACAACGTTTACAATATTAGAACATTAGAAATGATTCATAGAATACTCTCTAACGAGATTCATAATAATCTAAGTCCTTCTAATAATTTAACGAACAGTCATTATTATCAACGAGAGATTGTCGAAATCGATTTTGTCTATGTCAGGTCGAAGTCTATTATGCAAAATGCAGAAGCGATCGTAAGAAAGAGAGAGAGAGAGAGAGAGAGATACACGTTAGTTCGTCAAAGGGTCATGGCTAATTTTAAAACGGGTCAGACGAATGAGAATACATATCTACATCGTATCTATGACATTAACATAAAAGACAATGGTACGAGTTAACGCTCAAAACGTTTTACCCTAATCGTTGACTCGCAAATTTCTAAAGTGTCGCCTCTAACTCTGAACCGAACGACCGGTATCGAATGAAATTGCGTCGTTCTCAATGGGAAGAGTCAATATGATTGGCAGACACATGAATATACCAAGATTTTACCAAGTGAAATTATCTGGAAAGGAATTCATTTGTTAGCGAGGAAAGAAAATCGTTAGATACGACATATATCTACGTTAAAAGTCCAAGGCGTGTTAAGTATCAATAAAAAAAAAAGAAAAAAAAAATAAGAGAAAAGAAGAAGAAGAAGAAGAAGAAGAAGAGAAAGAAAAAGTAAGAAGAAAAAGGAAAAAGAATCTTAAAGCCAATCTTTTAAAGGCTCCATCGAAAGGCAACTAACAAGAAGAACGATTTAACTATTTTTCTCGATTTTAATCCTGACGCAACTAACGAAGGATGAAAACGTTGGCTTTTCTAAGGCTTCG
>NC_140811.1:14442500-14515000 GCF_050613455.1 Vespa mandarinia
AAAACTGACATTGCATTCACGTTTGTAATAACAAGATCATTATTATTATTATTATTATTATTATCATCATTATTATTATTATTATTATTATTATTATTATTATTATTATTATTATTATTATTATTATTATTATTATTATTATTATTATTATTATTATTATTATTATTAATCCCATATTAAATTCTATAATATTTTTTTGATTGATACTTTTTCGAGTCATTATCAACGTTTATAGATATAACATTATTCTCTTTGTTGAATTCACGTGCACGTAGAATTGCGCGCTACCAAAGTTTGACCGGGAAAATCTTCGCACGGTGTGTATAATCTTCTCACCAAAAGCCACTCGCGTAGGCAGATAATTGCTAATAGGTAGCCGAAGACAGAAGGTAGCAGCAATGCGCTGGACTCTCTTCGTTCCTCCTCGTGGGAACGAAGATTATTCTTTCTCTCTCTCTCTCCCTCTCCCTCTCTCTCTCTCTCTCTTTTTCTCTCTCTTTTTCTCTCTGCAAACTCCTCGCGTCATCGCGCTCCTTCGTCCTTGGCCTTGGTATCCGCGGTACATGAGGCCGGCCACAAAGTCGGAAGCCAATGCTTATCACTCGATGTACTGTTCGCGAGCGTGGAAAAGCAAAGTTCTACGTCGAAGCTACGTACATATCTACGTTTGTATATATCTACAACGTGTACGTTTGTAACTACTTACGTACGCTTTGAAACGCAGAGAGATGGATGCACGATTAAGAACGTCTCTCTTTCGCCTCGACGTCCGCTCGGCAATTAATGTCCATGTGTTTCGAATATAATAAGAAATCTTCGATAGAGTTTGATTTATACGCTATGAGAGTCTACAAGATTCCGGTATTCGTCGACGTCTAACGTCGAGAGACAAGAGACAACGAGAGAGAAAGAGAGAAAAAGAGAAAGAGAGAGACAGAGAGAGAGAGAGAGAGAGAGAGAGATAAAGATAAATTAGAGAAAAATATATTCCATTGTATAGGCAAGTATACTTAACTTTTATTTAAAAAATAACGTTACAATGAAATGGTATATGGAGATGTAATGATGAAAGGAAATATTGGATATAATAAAAAAAAAAAAAAAAAGAAAAAACACAATAAATAAATAATAATATCTCCTTTATCCCTCCTTTCTCTTTCCCTTACTAAACGACACGTCCTGTGTCAATGAATGAAGAATGAAGAGGAATGATCGTAAGAAAGTAATCGAAGTAAATCGTCATATTGTTTGAGAAAGTTAAAGAAATCGACAGGTTAATATCATGAATATCTTTCAAGATAAACGACAAGTAAATTACTTAACTAGGTGAAAAATAAGATGACGAAAGTCAAGGGACATCGTTTGTCTCCTTTCTCTCGAGGGAACAAATTCGACCTACTTTTGTTAAAGCGACAGGAAGAAGGCGTGATCGCAAACATTTATCCCCCCCTCCCCACCCCTCCCCCCTGCGCCACCAATATCCTGTCCCTTTTGTCGAGTCTTTCGATCTCAAGATTCGAAATATATTTTTTTAACCACAACTTCGTCACGCACATGACTCTACGAAAGAAGCCAATTAAAATTGTTTGTCTGTCAAAAGACAATCTTGAAAGAACATATAAACTCTATCCTTCTAATGTTAAAAAGCAAAAAAAAACAAAAGAGAAATAAAAATATTTCATATACGTCGATGTAAAAAAAAAAGACCTGTTCACACTTTTCTTCTTCCATTTTTTTTGTGTTTTCTTTTCATTTTTCTTTTTTTTTTCTTTTGTTGCAATAAAAAAAAAAAAGAAAAAAAAAAAAGACAAAAAAAAGGAAACAAATAAAGTAAAAGAATCGAGAGTTAAATAAGATTTTCGAAGGGCCTACGTAGGTGGGCATGTACGTAGGAGCATGATCGTCTCGGCAGTATCTCTCTCTATCGACTCTTACGAGGACCAGGATATCGACGAATAGGCGTTCTCTCATTCTCTCTTTCTAAAGAAAGAGGGACATAGAAAGAGAGAGAGAGAGAGAGAGAGAAAGAATCGAGGTGTGGACAGGGGCTCCGATCTACATGAGAATACCATGCGAGGCTCTCCATAACGAGAGAGCGTGTAACGCCCACGCGATCGCTCTGCTATCCGCCACTCCAAGACTTACAGGACTCATATACGATCGCCTCCACCAGCACTTCCTCCTCCTTCTCCTTCACGTCCACCTCTTCCACCTTCTCCTCCACCTCCACCTCCACCTCCACCTCCACCTCCACCTCCTCCTCCTCATTCTACCACCCCAGATCCTCCCTCTTTCTCCTTGTACCAAGAATGATGATGAAGAGGACAACCTACGGCGGATAAGAGGATCCGTCCTAACGAACACAGCCCGACGAGATTTATGTCGCCGTTTATCAAATACAGAATGAAAACGTAAGCGATCCATATAGCGAACGGTCGATCGCCTGGACGAGATCGGAGGACAAAGAGACAAGGAGAGGTACGAATTTATATCGGTGGAAAGCGAGTTCCAAGCGTCCTCCTCCTCGTTGTCGTCATCTAACTTCTCTGCTCTATCCTGGTAGTCTCAGACAGTAGTAACTGAGGTAGCTCTCTTTCACTCTCTCTCTCTTTCTCTCTTTTTCCCTATCTCTCTCTCTCTCTCTCTCTCTCTCTCTCTCTCTCTCTCTCTCTCTTTCATAGTTGGATACACCACCAGCTGGTGGGCTACCTACCTTATGTACTTGCGCGCTCTCAACCGCGAACATAAGAGGGAGAGGAAGAAAGAGAGGAAGAGAGAGAGAGAGAGAGAGAGAAAGAGAGAGAGAAGCTCGGAAGCCGTCTCACGAGTTTACATCGTTTCGAGCTCGACGATCGCACGACGACGTGCCCTCACCACCATGGTATCGCGCTGATGTTTCGTAATTACGGTTCGCGAAGGTAAGGAAGGGACTCATCGAGATGATAACGCAAAAATCTCTCTCTCTCTCTCTCTCTCTCTTTCTCCTTCTTTTTCTCATTTTTTTCTCTTTCCTGATCGAGAGAAGGTAGACAACACGTGGCTTCCTACTGTCGAGTTTCCTGGGAGAAATTATGAAAAAAAGCGTGTACTACATCTTCATCAATTAGAGAAGACGGCGAAGGAACCGAAGGACGTGAAGGAAGGTATTACGCTTGGTGTAGTTGGACTTTGATACCAGGAACTCGACCGGTCGCAGCTCGTTGCTGAGCTTGCAGCTCGGACTACTCGTAGATGGAACGAGGAGAAACCAAGAAAACCTCCCCCGAGGGGAAACAGGGACGACGAATCAGGATTCCTTTGACCATTTTTAGAATGTCGGTGTGGTGTCGAGAGATTTCATTTCTCGAAAGTACACCCTTCCTTAGGCCAACGTGAGTACCTTGAGTTCCTTACGACGAAAACGGGAAAAGAAGCCACTGTGACTGCCGGTTGGTCGCTAGTGTAATGCGAAACGAAGTAAGTCCGATTCTCTTCGACGAATTACCAGTATTAACCAGAGAGTTGTAAGATTTATTTAATGCATGACTGGATGTTCACTCTTTTACCTTGATTTTATCGACGAACTTAAATTGTTTTTAAAGAGCATCGATTTGCTTAATATAAAAAAAAAATAAATAAACAAATAAATATAACTATATATATATATATATATATATATATATATATATATATATATTATCTCTATATATCTTCTCTCTATATATATATATTATCTCTATATAAATACATATTTGTACGTTTCTATATTATTATCCCTAAATCATAAAATCTTCGAACTACTCCTCGATAGAAAAATAATGTTCGAATAAAATGAAAAATAATCTGATGAATAATAGATACGTTTCATTGTTATTGCGACGAATCAAAGAATGATCAGTTCAATAATTTTTAATTCTTCCGATTATCTTTTTTTTTTCTTTTTCTTTTTTTTACGACGAACAAGATGACACAAAGATGAATACGTAAGTATTCACTTTGTCCATGACACCTTCATCATCACTCTATAACTCGCTGGCTCCTTGTACTTTTGCGGTATTCTTCCAGCTTGGTCCTGACGAACCGCACAGTTACGTGCCGCTCGTTACCGAGTTGCCGAGAATATGAGGAGAATACTTGAGAACAATCGACGTTGGGGGAAAAACTTATTACGAAAGCTCGAACGTAGAGAAAAGTTTCGTCTTACGAGACGAGTCTTACGAGTATTGCGGAGGATTATCGTAAATGCAGGGCTATCGAGGGAACGTGATTGTAAAATTCCAATATAATCATATGAATAATCGAGATAAGGGACACTTATCGTAATCACGTTTTCATTTCGCGTATCTTAACGATTTTACGTTCGACGTTAGGCGCTTAGACGGCTCTTCGGGAGTTGCTTCGATTGGATATCGAGAATCGATCACGATGACGTACGCTTCCGGATGTCAGCGGTGGACGTACCAAGTCGTAGGAACGTCTTCTTGCGGCTCGTACTCGCTGAAAGATATGACGTTGATTGCTCGTCGTGAAGGACCCCAGGATGAACCGTGCAAGTCGACGACCTCAGGAACGGTCGACCCTTTGCAAGGGAATGCGAGAAAGAGACGGAGAGAGATGAAGTACGCGAGAAGGAAAGAAAAAAAAAGAAAAGAAAAGAAGAGAAAAGAAGAGAAAAGAGAAAAGAGAAGGAAGAAGCGCGTATGGTGCCGAGAAGAAATGAACTTTGACTCGTTGAAACGACACCTTTGCTTCCATAATACCACAGAGAATGCGAGAAACCACCCGAACGCCAATCTAATGCTAGAGAATATGAAAGAATCTTAATGATTCTATTGAATAATTATTCTTACTTTTAAATCAATTCCTTGTTTAACCTCAAATCTATGCGTATAATAATTTGTCGATGGAAACACGATGAATACCATGATGACAAGGAAAAATCACTACGAAGAAACAGAAATTTTTATATTCGAATACGATTTCTCAGACTTTAAAAATGAATATAAATGTCCCTCATTCGGGAACGATTAACATTCGATAAATTTGTAAGATAATCTCGACTTTGGAAGACTTGAAAGTATCTCATTTACACGTGAAAAGAAGGAAACACATCAAGGAGAGAACACTTGGAATCATCGTTTCATTAATCTACGGTTTCGGTCGGCAAGGCTTTCAAAAAAATTTATCCTAAAACGACTAGAACGAAACGAGGGAGAAAGAAAAAAAGGTGAGGACGTAAACACGTTGTAGGTGCCTACTTCAGTAAGTTAAGAGGATCGTCGAATTTGACTTCGAATCCAATAAAATGCTTCGGAACTTTTCACGATGGACGAAAAAAAGAGAAAGAGAGAGAAAGAGAGAGAGAGAGAGAGAGAGAGAGAGAGAGAGAGAGAGAGAGAGAGAGATAAGGACGCACTTTCCAGGCACGAAAGACATCGTAAAAATTAGGATAGAAGCAAAAGGCACCGATTTCAAGCTACGAATCGGATCCGACATTTTCGTTTATTTACGAGCGAGGTGACGCCGACTCCAACGTTGGCGCTGCTGTAGACGAGATAAAATTTTCTTATGAAACGGGAGAGAGAAAGAGAGAGAGAAAGCGATCAAGATAAAGATAGACAAAGAGAGAGAAAGAGAGAGAGAGAGAGAGAAGGAAAGGAGAAAGAAAGAGAAAGAAAAGGACGATGCATTTTCGGTGAAGAAAAAGATGAAGGCAGTTCCCTTCTGCTTTCGGGGCCTCTGCTCTCAAGGTGAATTTGTCGATAACGTCCCACGCCTACCCGTCCATATAATTAATCACCTGTTCCCGATGAGCTGACGTACCGTTAGAGGAAGCCTGCCTTCGGGGTATTCCGATCCACTCTCTTCTAGCGGATGAAAAACAATTTTAAAACGTGTAATGGAGCCGCAACAAGAGAGGAATAATAAACTTGGATTATAATCTGGTAATACAGCTAGCATCATTAATCACGCGATTCGTAGAAGGGCGACTTTGCGGAACCTCGCCTTACCCTTTCCCTTTTTTCTTTCTTTTTTATTATTATTATTATTATTATTATTATTATTATTATTATTATTTTTCTTTTTTTTTTTCTTTTTTTTTCTTTTCGAATTTTATTTCTTACTAATTGAAAAAAGAGAAAACAAGTGACCGTAGTTCTTTGGTTTTCGTTAGAAAATATAAAAAAGAAAAAGAAAGGAAAAAACACAAAAAAAAGAAAAAAAGAAAAAAGAAAGAAAACGGGAAAATTAACGATTTACGAATTTTCTTTTACATTATATACAACAAATAAGTATAAGTAGGTATAGCTGATTTTTCCTTTTTTTTTTTCTTTTTTTTTATTTGAAGAAATTAATCGACAGTAAAAAGATGTTCATCTCTCGAGAGAAAACCAAGTGAATTTCGTGGAATCCCCTACCTTCCTGGTGGAGACTATAAACTCTTGTGTTCTATAGACCGTAACTCCGAAGTATGTAAGGAGAACTCGGGGTAACTCGATATCGCCGAATTTTAGCGGGAATTTTTATGGGTCCGCTTAATGGCGTTTTAATTGCGCTGCCTCGCCGCCTCGGCTGATTAAGCAGTAAATTCGCGTATTCATAAAACACCGTGCTTTACGAATGCGTACCCTATATATACAATACACGTAGCTGCGGTGTCTCTCTCGTGAGTCAGGAACAATTTTTATTTCTCTCTCTCTCTCTCTCTCTCTTTCTCTTTCTCTTTCTCTCTTTCTCTCTGTCTCCTCTCTTTTTCTTTTTATTTTCCTTTCTTTCTTTTTTTTTTATACCACCGAAACGTCGGCTTTCTTTTCTTGGATTCGTTGTTGTGATCTTAAGGAAAGAAAGGGAGAGAGGGAGTGAGGGAAAGAGAGAGAGAGAGAGAGAGAGAGGTCATTTCATTCCTTTCAAGATACGTCGCGAATAATCGAGGAATATTGTCGTCTTACATTTTATAGCGCGATATGCAAACGGTGACATACTTGAACCACTAAAGTCCACTCTAAATGTCACTTATAAAAATTATTTGGTAGCAGAGACTACGCTTTTGCTTCTCTTGCCTCCTTCAACCAAGATAGCTAGAAGGAAAGAAGCAAAAGAGAGAGAGAAAGATAGTACGAGAAAGTAATTTGAATGAGAGCAAAGATGGCATTGGACCAAGTTGCTCTGGACCGTAGTAAAATTGAGAATTCATTTACAATCGTTAAAATGTTTTCTCCCTCTCTCTCTCTCTCTCTCTCTTACTCTTTCTCTCTCTATTGACATCTTTGATCATTTAACCAGAACTCGATTCGCAAGTCATATAAACGTGTCGTTTTTTCGACTTACTCGAAATCTCGTTCTACATGTTCTCGACAAAAGGAAACTGCTCGAGTTACTGAACCAGAATGAGAAGAGGAAGGAGAGAAAAAGGGAAAAGAAGATATCGAAGAATTCGATCGTTCGACTCGATACTATATCCGTAAGGGGAAAAGGAAGAATAACTTTTAACGATCGTCATTACGATTATTATTATTATTATTAATAAGTATGTGAAATAAGAAAGAAAAAAAGAACATCTCGTTGACGCATCCAACATTGTCTTAATTTTCCAAATTAAAAGAGAGTATTTCTGGAATTAATTTTTTTTTTTTTTTTTTTTAATATGTAACTAACAACGTAAAATGTATTTACGTATTTTTTGAGGATAAAACGAGAGGAGAAAAAAAATGATAAGGTAGGAGAATGGAAATGAAGAAAAAGAAAGAAGAGTAAAACAAAAGGAAGAAAAAAAGAAGAAGAAGACGATCGAAAAAGGAGGATGGTCGATAACGAAGAAGTAGAAGAAGAAGAAGAAGAAGAAGAAGAAGAAGAAGAAGACGACGACGACGACGAAGAAGGAGATGAGGAGCCTGAGTAAAAGAGGGCTGAGGGGGGTGTGTCCGAGACTCAGCTACCTGCAAAACCACTCTCGAGCGAGCTATATATCGCAGGTCCCTCCCCCGCGCGGTATCGCTTTAATTTTAAATTAAAATTCATGAACGGTTTATTACCTTTTTGTCGGATCGAGTTACGCGCTTCTTCGGAGCCGCACCACTGGATCCCACCTCCCTTTGATTCCAGCCCTGCGTACCTTCATGCACGAGTAATCTCAAGGACGTTCTTTTATAGTCTTATAAATAAGCGTAATAATATTATTAGTTCTCGATATCGTCGGCCGACTATAAGAGATTACGAAATGGATCTCTTAAGACCACTGTCTTTTGTCTCTAATTTTCTTTTATTATTATTGTTATTTTTTTTTCTTCTTCTTTTCCCTTTTCTTTTTTTTTTTTTTTTTTTTTTATTATTATTATTTCTTTCTTTTCAACCGAGTAAATGCTTTTGTTCAAATAAGAGGGCTTCTGAAATGACATAGAAGAGTTATATTTTACCAAGAACCAGTGTCAAACCGTGAGTCAACGAGCGCTTTGTTGAAACGATCGATCGTTTTCATGTTAAAAGGTACCTTCGTTGAACGAAGGACAACGTTTTAACTTGGTGTGGCCTTGCTCCTCGAATTGCTCGAAAATTATTGTTCTTTCTTTCTCTCTCTCTCTCTCTCTCTCTTTTTCTCTCTTGGAGACGATGACGGTGAGACGTTCGAATGCCAAGGACGCTTTTAACGCGAGGGAGATCCTTTTAACGGGAGGTACGTAACCCAATATTACAGTAGACATTACCGAAACGATCGTTCGAACACCTAGAATTATATACCTAGTCTCTCTCTCTCTCTCTCTCTCTCTCTCTCTCTTTCTCTTCAAAAGCTTTCTATGCTATAATACAAGCAAAGGATACTTTCAAAATTCGAGAAAAATTATCTTTAAAGGTAAAAGAAAATAGTCGTCGAGGCGTTTGCATTCGTGTAAAAATTTATAACGGCGAATAAATCTCTTCGGAGTCGACGAGTTACGAACAAGGTCGTTCTTTTCTCTGCGAGTCCTGCGAGTTAAGCGAGACGAAGGGTACCATGTCATTAATTAGGTGCGCGCTCTCGCCTCCTCGCATCTTGGGATTCATTTGGTCCTGGTAATGGAACTCGAGCAACACGCAACCTCTCGGCCAAGCGAACCAGTAACCTCTGTCGAGGCATAAATAAAGCCTGTAAAGTGACGCGAGATCGATATAGAGTACTACGACTACCTTGCTTAACGTTTTTCTATCAAATGGTACGATGTAGGTAAGTATATATATATATATATATATATATATATATATATATATATATGTAAATACATATGCTTGAAATTAACGATCCCCTCGTTGAAATTTTCTTACGGACTTGCATCCGAATGATATTTTCAAACTACATTGTATTTGAAATTATATTGTATTATAACGAACAATTGTTCATTAGAACGTTTTATATATATATATATATATATATATATATATGTCTTGAATAAATATTTAATAAAGGTAAAAAAAAAAGATTTTCGTTCGATTCGTTAACTCACGAAATACCAATAATAAATTCTCTTCTCTTGGATATGTCATTGCTCTTTAACTAAATAGAATTGAATGGAGTTCAATGAATCCGAATAAAGCTGGTAAACTGAACGAACTCGACGAATGCCAATTTACGATGACCATTACTTCTACGTTTCGTCGTAGTGAGAAGAGTGTTACTTCGAGGCTTAAACGTCAAGGACATCGCGAAAATCACTACGTTGTCCTTAAATCCGGTTAACTTAACTTAGCCGGTTTCGCCTTATTATTGTTCCGGAACATTATTACCCAATTAACTTCGCCTTATATCATCGAGCTCGCGTGAAACGTTAAATTCAATTTCACAATTCCATTCTTTCATTCTATCTATCTGCTTGTCTGTTTGTCTCTCTCTCTCTCTCTCTCTCTCTCTCTCTCTCTCTCTCTCTCTTTTATTCTTAGTTGGCACACTGGTGGACGTTTCAAAGCGATAAGGTCGATATATAACTCGTAATCACCAACACGTTTCCACGTTGTCCTTTAAGAAACGAAAGAAGAAAAGAGAAAGAGGAAGAGGAGGAGGAGGAGGAGGAGGAGGTGGAGGAGGTGGAGATCGACGAAAATCCGGTAAGAGTCGCCCACGCGCCTTTCTAAGCATTCTATTATACGTATAGACTTGTATAGATATTGTCGCGTTGTATATCGAAGGGGATTATTAAAAGAAAAGGAAGCAAAAAAAGAGAAAAAAAACGAAAGAAAGAAAGAAAGAAAGAAAGGAAATAAAAAAAAAAAAATAAACAAGCGCATATCTAACGATTAAAGAGTAATTTTACGAAATATATGGTGGACACGTCCACGGTATCCGCATAATACAGATGCCACAAAGTGAAACTACCGGCACGCGAAAGAGAACTCTAAGAAAGAATGAAAAAGAGAGAAAGGGAGGGAGACGGATAAAGAGAAAGAAAGAAAGAGATAAAGAAAGACAGAAAGAGAGAGAGAGAGAGAGGGAGAGAGAGAGAGAAAAAGAGAGACACATGAAAACTCGTTTTCATCGTGAAACCGGTGCGTGGGCGTGCGTAACGCAGCGTAACGCGAGCTCCTCGCATCGAGGAAGCAAGAGAGTAGAGAAGCGAATATCAAGCAGCCAGGTATTTCCAGATAATGAGTGGCACTTAGCTCGCGTGGGTGGTTGAATGGTTCCGATGGAATGGCGTACGCTCGCTCGGTCTCACGTGGACCCTCGTGAGGCCCGTAATTCGAGCCTCGGTCAGGTGCATCGGCTCGATTACCTTAATTCTCCAAACTCGTTCTCCTTTCGATTTACAACAGCGCGATGAGAAAGAAAGAAAGAAAAAAAAAAAACAAGAAAGAAAAAGAAGAAAACGAAGAAGAAGAAGAAGAAAGAAGAAAGAAGTATACTGAATACCTATCTCTCGATAGGTATACCTCCACCACCCTCATCGTCTCGAGCACCTTTTATTACTTTAACTTTACATCAACGTGAGACATCCTTCTCATTTAACTCTGTTATCTTTCTATTCATTATTTCTTTTTTTTTTCTTTTTTTTTTTTTTTTAACTTCTTTCAAATGTACAGAAGCATTACGATTTTCTATTATTTATTATTTACTTTTATATTACTTTCTTTAAACATCGATCGGGGGAAAAGAAAAAAAAACAAAAAGAAAAAAAAAAAGAAAAGAAAAATGTATCGTATAATAATTAATGATAATAAAGATTTAATTAAAGATGAGATAGATGAAGATGAAGAAAAATAATAAGAAGAAAAAGATAATGAGAATGTATACCTAGATGAAAGATAATTCTTCTAATAAATATCTATTGAATACTCCTCTTAATACTTTTATTTGATTTAAGAGAATAGAAAAGATAAAAGCAAATTAATGGCGAAAGGCGATAATTGCTTTAACGATTCATCACTATTCTTTTTTCCTTCTATCTATCATGAAAGGAGGAGTATATATCGACGATCACCGAAGGTTTCTCTCTCTCTCTCTCTCTCTCTCTCTCTCTCTCTCTCTCTCTTATCTCCTGAGTAAAGCAAAAGAGAAGAAGGGAATGAAAGTCGAAGGTAGTAGGGCTTATTCGCGAGAGGCTGAGTGTAGTGGGGAGCGCTTGTTAAAACTTTAGTTAATCACGACTCGAACATCGGTCACACGTTGTCGCGTTTAATTCGCAATGTGCACTCTCTTTCTCTCTCTCTCTCTCTCTCTCTCTCTCTCTCTCTCTCTCTTTCTCTATCTTTCTCTCTCTGTCTCTCACACTCCATATCATCGTCTTCGAATCCTCGGCACAAGCCTTCCCCCACGTTCCAATAACACAACATTCTACATAGATGTATCTTGGTCTCCGTATCGCGAAGCTGAAAACTCAATTACAGCTTAATGAATTGGCGCGGATGGAAAGAAGAAGAAAAAAAAAAGGGAAAGGGACGTTGGAGAAAGACAAAGATGAGTATAACGAAAGATAGAAAGAGAAAGACAGAGAGAGAGAGAGAGAGAGAGAGAGAACTGGGGCCAAGGGACCTTTCGAAGAATCTCTCTCTCTTTCTCTCTTTCTCTCTTTCTCTCTTTCTCTCTCGTGGGAAAGAGAAACAGGCGATAACGAGCCGACGGGACTACCGCGAGTGCGGCACGTACGCTTCGAGATACGAGATTCGAGATACGGAGATCTCGAGAATCGATTTTCTTCGTGGCGCTGATAGTCCTATAAGTCTCATATTGACGATAAGCGATCATCGCCTCGCTCGTAAACGACTGATCGATCGTGCACGCATTAACACATTGAATGCCGGACTATTTTCATTTGACTTTCCATTCAGGCTGTATGGGCTATGGATGGGCCATGTCATTGTAAACGTTTATAAAAGATGAACTATGATATATATAAAATTAAAAAGTTAATTAATAGACAGAGAAAGATGTAATAATACGATATTATACACAAGATATATAATAATAATTATTATATATCGTTAATAATTAACAAATTCTTTATTCTTTAATCGAATAAATTTTTTAAGATCATTTATAGTAATAAATGACCCAAGAGAGAGAAAAAGAATGAGAGAGAGAGAGAGAAATTCCAATGGATCGGCAAAAGGTGTTCATGTTATATATAAAGCAATGTAAAGTGTTATTCTATATATTAGAATCAGATAATTGATCGATATAATATTTTACTTGTTTTGTCATTTATATCTTGTTCCAGAGGATTATGCGACTATCGCCGTATAACAATAAGAAAGAAAAAGCGGAATTAAAGAAATACAATTAATAAATTGAAGATAACAATAGTGTATACGTTCCTTTGTGAGTGTACGTTCCATTACGTTGTGTGATCTATTAAAATGGCCAACAATATGAAAACTGGATTATACACGATAATTATATATCGGCCGATGATATTATGAAGTATTTCATAATCATGTTTTATTTGACATAAAATAATTATGACGATCTTAATGAAAAATTTGACGTATTAAACGTATTAAAAATGTCAAAATATATCATTTTCTCTTTTCATTGTATCCTATCTTTCTTTTTCTATGTTGCTATCGTTATCTTTCATAATTCTTCATTCATTAAAATCATTTTCACGACAAATTCAGATGGAATTGTTATGAAGAATGATCTCGGAACTCGATTGAAGTAAAGATCAATTTCGAATATGATCTCGAAAATGGGAAATATTTAAATCTTAAATGAACAAATATTGCGTGGCAATTTTCGATTAATCAAAAACTCGATCTTATAAGGCTTTAATGATCGTTTCGTGATATTACTTCATTTCGAACGTGTCGTAAGGCCGCTGAAACATCACGAGTTTGCGCCGAGCATAACATCCGATAAGCGAGCTTCCTTAATAAGTTATTCGATTTGATTTCATCAATTCAATTCATTTCTTACGTTATTATATCGAAGATGGAACTTCTGGTTTAATCAACAAAAATCTTTTTAAGTGTCTAATAAAAGGTACAGGTTATAAAAAAAAGATACGTAGATTATGTACGAAGCTATGTTCTGTATTTTCCTTTAAATGGATTATCGACCAAACTGAACATTATAAAAAAAATTATCAACGTTGATTGGAAATATTTTAAAAAGAATATTTTTTATTTTATATGTATATGTTCATATTTATCTACGTATATATATATTAGTAGACTCGTTTGCATCTACTTAATTTTTTTCTTCGTACTATCAAAATAACACGATGTATAAAAGATAAAAAGGAAGGATTAGGCGAAGCAACTTTATATCATGGTTTTAACATTTACCATGGAGTCCGTGAGTTCTAAAAAGATACCTAAGTTAATCGACGAAGCTACCTGGCAGTAGAGCGTGAACGCGAAATAGAACTCCTATCGACAGCGTTACGATTATGCTTGCGGTCTCTTGCTGACATTTTCTCTTACAAAGAAACGAAACAACTTGCAAAATTTATTGACCGGTCTCTCCAACACCATGAAGTCCACAGAAAGGATGAATATATTATAATTACGTATAAGGAACAAAGTTTTGATGTTACTACAAATCGTTCGTGGCCAACATTGTGGCGTAATTTGCATAATATAATATTATCTATGTTCGTAATATATGTCAAACCATTGCGGTCTATTCACAGATCACAACTGTTCACGTTCATTTTCTATTTCTTTCGAATATGTATGTATTATTTGTTTCATGGGATTCTCCTCTATTTCTTTCATAGAATTTATATCTATTTTTATTTCTTTTGTTTTTCTTTTTTGTTTTGTTTTTTTTCTCTCTTTTTTTTTTTTTTTTTTTTTTTTATGAAAGTTGATTGAAAGGAATTAAAGGGATGAGTCGATATTCCGATTTAAATATAGCTAATACATCTGACTAAAGTAATAACGGAGATTTGTTATAAAGAAGAACAACTTATATGTAAACAACTTTCACCTCGTGCCACTAGATTCTAATGCTTATGTAAATTGTATCCTCCTATGGAGCAAATTATATGGTATCATATCGTATTATTAACCCGTGAATCTTACTATACATTTTGAAGAGCCTGGCACGAGCACGAAAAGATCCTTGTACGATAGCAATTATCGGATTCACTCGAGGCACGTGTCTAGGATAATCGTATAAAATCGAATCGAATTAAGATATTTGATGTGACAGGAAGAAAAATATATGCGGTCTCCTTTCTAATCGTATTAAATGGATATTTAATTAGATAAGTAATCAATATGATAATTTACTTATCTAAATAAGTGATACTTAACGAAAATAAAAGAAATAACTTAAATTGTAAAATTCGTAGAAATGGTGAAAGGATATGATTGGTAGAAGTTGATCCGTGGGAATTTAAACGACTCATTGAAAGGTAACTTCAACGCATGGATAAGAAGAAAGAGTTGATAGGTATAGTACTTCGCCTTTGGCAAACGTGAGAAGCCTCAAGCAATTAGGGTAAAACGAAATTTTGAAGAAATACTTTAGGAAACTGCAAAAAATTTGGTTTAGTACCGAACGATAATCCTTGTGAAATTATTGTTATGTTTTTGGGCCGAATAAAGTAGAGGAAAAGTAAAGAGAAGGACGAAGGAGATCGAAGGAACAACAGCTGCCTTTTTTTGAACGAGTCAACGCGCGACGCCTTCTTATACTTCCTGTTGAATCTTCCCAGCTGCAAAACTTCATCTTCTTTTCCTTTTTCTTCATTCTCTTCTTCATCCTACTTCTTCTCTTCCTTCTTCTCTTCCTCCTCCTCCTCCTCCTCCTCCTCCTCTCTCCTGACGTGGATTTATTTTTCGGCGAAGTGAAATTAAGTTTTATATCCAGGGGCCGTAACGAGGCTACCCCGCTGGTGAGCACCGGAACAGAAACGAAACTACCGTGCGATGATAATTCCGCTACGTAAAAAAGTGAACGGCACCTTGCATCGCTCTTCGACCGCCATCTTTGTGGTTATTCCGGTCCTCCTCGGATGGTGCAAAAAGAAACGATGAAAAAAGATATGTAATATGTTCGGGAGATACGTCTTCGATTTAAAAGAACTTTTTTTTCCGTTTTTCTTTTTTTTTTTTTTTTTTTTTATCGATATAACAATTCGAGAAAGAATTTTTGAATAGACTCAAATCTATTAGTATTAGAAGCGAAAGGAAAAAGTCATACGTTAAAATTATTCTTTTAATGGATCAGAAATTCTTACGACTTTCATTTTATCCTTTTTCCCTTTCATTTTATAGATCGAAAAGAAAAAGAAATATTTTACGAATAATTCCTATAAACGATTAGATATTTAAATTGACTTTCTATTTCTTTTTTCTTTTGTTCTTTTTTTTTTTTATTCCTTTTATATAAATAAAAATATATATATATAAATAAATAAATAAAAATACGATAAAAGCGATAAGATTCGAATCTTCTCGAAAACTCTTTCGACTTTTGTGCGATATCGCGTGGGTGTTCTTCGATAGAGTCTACACGTTTCTCCGCACGAACCAGATAGAATTCTTCTGGTTGCTCGACTTTCACGATTATCCTTATTCCTTTGTTTTCTCCTTTTTTTCATTTCACTTTCGAAATAGGAGTGTCCGAAAACGCACAAAGGAAAGATGCATTTCGACTAGAAGATATATTATTATTAAGAAATATATATTAGATATGCTTTTTACTAAGGAATTATTTATGCCTTTGAGTTCAATTCGATTAAATGAGAAGAGAGAAGTGAAAGAGGGTGGTTCAAGACACTCGAAACTTATGCACGCCTGTTCTCCACCACCAACGCAACCGAAAGACAAAGTGGAGCACAGAGTGCGGTCTGTAGTATGAATATGCAATACGTATCCATAATCGCATTGGGAACTATATAGAAGGCTCACGTATATATAAAGTATGTGCTATGTTGACGAATATATGTGGATGTACATCCATGGTAAGAGTTTGTATTAAACGTACGTGTTTTACACGTGCATATCGAGGGTGGGGCACGTGGGTGACTTTCTGTTACACCCACACGCAAACCTCGCCTTTCCCATCTCCTTTTTTTTCTCTCACTTTGCATTTGGAACCACATCTATACATTTATGTACATATTATATTTATGTTTCATACGTTATATAGGTTAATTCGTATGTCTAAGTATCTCATTGTTATATTTGATTCTACACTTGTCTTACTACCTTCGAATTTGATTCTTTTTTTTTCTTTCTTTTTTTTTTCTTTTTTTTTTTTATTTAATGATTCATAGAGTTTCTATTCCTTGTATATTTGAAATTATCTTTAATAAACTATACCGTCTGCCTTTCTCTTTTCAATTCTTTCCTCTTTCGCAACTTGAATCTACATTGCAATATAGAAAGTTTCCATTTCTTTCTGTAACCCCTATAATTATTTATTAATTACTTCCTATTTCATTCAAAAAAAAAAACAAAAAAAAAACAAAAAAAAATAAAAAAGGATGAAAAAAGAAAGAGAGAGAGAGAGAGAGAGAGAGAGATTAAAGTCTCGTGTCACTTTGTGAACGAAAAAAATATCGAAGGATTGCAAAGGGGTTGTAAGAAAAATGCGAGGTGGAAAGAAGAAGGTGGAGAGGTATGTGAGCCGTCTAACAATGGAACCGCGAGAATAAAGAACACTGTGTGTATATCGAAACGATACGACAATACACGTGCTCTTTTATGCGTTTTGCGTTGGCGATCCTCTCGTTCGCATAAACTGCATCGCACGAGATAGGCCCCGATGCTCGTCGTACCCTCGATTAAAACTATCGATCTGCGTGTGCACGGCCTGTCCGTTCAACTTTTGTTTTTTTTTTTTTTTACATTGCTTTTTTTTCAACTTTAGAAATATTAGAAAGGCTGCGATAAAAAAATTACTTTTTAAAAATTGTTATGTCGATTTAAACTCACCGAACATGTAATTAAAACATTCTCGACTGTCATCGTGAATGAATAAAAAGAAAAAAAGAGAGAGACAGAGAGAAAAAGAGAGAGAGAGAGAAAGAGAGAGAGAAAGAAAAAAATGGAATACTCACGAAATCCAAGCAGCTCGATACCGAGTTATGTCACGCAAGAGCGCACCGGATTTATACACGAATCGTCGTCGGTCGGTCGGCCGGCGCTTTTATCGCAGCGCATTCAGGTTTCCAGGGTTGTCGAATCGCTTTCGTTTATCTAAATTGCATCGGAATCGATGTTGGTGCCCACGGTTTTCGTTGCGGCATCATAAACCAACACCTGTTGATACTCGAGGCTTACGCAGGGTGGTCTCCACGATGTTTTCGTGTCCCACGCGAGAAAACGACGATTTTACAATAATAATTTGATGACGTTCGAACGAACACTATCGTCGAAAAGATCGAACTCATTGATAATATACATATTAGATATATCACATATAACGCGATTTAAATAATTTTATAAAAGAAAAAATTGAACGGAATATCTCTTTCAATATACTACTAATCGATCTTTAAAGATTTTTCGAACAAGAGAATTTGCAAAAAACAAACAAAAAATTAATTTTCTTTTATTTATCATCGTTTGATATTCCACTTTATACAATTATTAACTTAAGTAACTATGTTAACGTGCGCATTTATTTATGAGTTAATATATCGTAATAATAATAAACCATTGTAGTTTCATTATTGATCGGACGTTGTTGAACGGGTGGGTACCTGTTCGGTTGGATGCCTGATTCGATCGTAGCTCGAGCTGCCGAAGTGGGAGACAAGCATTCCTTGAACTCGTCGACGTTCCACACCATCTACGTTTGGCTTTTAGTCCTTCTCTCCGAGAAGCAACGCACACCTTCTTTCCTTTGTGGAATATTTCATCGTGTGATTAACGTTGTCACTCTAATCGCTCGCACACGCGCGACTGTTTCTTCTCGGTGTACTCGTGACCAAACTTTAAGTCGAGAATCTACAGCCTTCTCTGTATCTCGAAAGATAATAAAAAGAAATGATAAGAAGTCTAACACGAACGTCATATCATTGACATTATTAATCGCAATCAAAGAAATTTTACAAAGACAAATATTAAAATCTATTTATCGATCTTTATTTACTTTTCTTGTTAAATTTCACCTGTGATACGGACTTCAACGTGTAGGTCGTCGAATGATCTTCCAAGACAAACAGAAAAAAAAAAAGAAAAAAGAAAAATAAAGAAAAGGCGTTCGAAAAACAAACGAAAATATATACATAAAGTGCAGACTGAGAGACTCCGTTGTCTACGAAGTTGATAGAAATTGTCCAATAGGGAAATCGATAATCATTGGTAACTATAGACAATCAAAAGATGATGATACGCTCAAATAGAGGAGTGAAAAGAGTCCGATTATAAATTTATTCCGTTCGACGTGAGATTACTGTTTGTGAGCTTGTCTATTCGTCTATTCATCTCGTAATGTAAAACCTAATACACCGGCAATTGTGAAAGAGAAATTAAGATCTCTCGAGAGGATCTTAACGTTCGTAACACACTCGGAAGATGATTTATTCGTAGATCGATGTGTACCTAGTAGCGCACCATGTCGAAACATCGAGAGACAAAGAAGAGACGATGCTGGCCAACTTCGCCGACTCATTAATTTTCTCTATTAATGACTGCAATCAGCGCCACAAGTCTGTGCTGCTGCTGCTTCTGCTGCCGCCACTGTTGCTGCTGTTGCTGTTGTTGCTGTTGCTGTTGCTGGTGGTGATGGTGATGGTGATAGTGGTGATGGTGAGCGCTTCATTTTATTCTCGATTACGGATGATGCTCGCTAGAAGCGATGCCGATGGCTAATCACCAACGGAGAAAGACTTCGCTAATCGTTGAACTCTTCTCTCGAAGATCTCTCTATCGGACGGTTAATATCCTCGATCTTCTCTCTGCCACGAAGACGTCCCGGATAGGAAACGTTTTATTCGAGCTTGCTTATTACGTGAGAGAACTAATATGAGTTCAAACGTAATTAACACGTTCGAATTATTCGTAAATTTCTGATTGGAACGCTATTATGTACCTTACAGCAGATGGATCCAATAATAATAATAACAATAATAATAACAAATGCGAACGTGAAGGTCAAAGGTATCTCTCTCGCTGTTTCGTTAGTAACGAACGTGCTTTCAAAAAAAAAAAAAAAAAAGGTACAAAGAAAAGAAGATAAAAATCAAGATATTACCGGTCGATCGTAAAGACGCAAAAGAGGATGGCACACAGAGGGGATGCAATATTCTCCCCCCCTCTTCCCGAGCCCCGAGTTCTCGCCTCCTGTCCCCCTCCCTCCCCCTCTCGCCGCTACTCCAAATTTCGTAATGTTTTTGGCTCAAGGCCAGCAGGAGAATAATCTCAGTTCCAAGGGGAGCAGAAACGGAGGTACAACGTCAGGGTGATCCTGTCTTGCGTAAAAGGAGAGACAAAGAGGGAGGAAAGGAGGGAAAGAAAGGGAAGGAATCCTCTTCTCTTCTTCTTCCTCTCGTTTCCTTCCTTCCTACTCTCAGCTGTCCGCGTTTCCCACAGTTCCTTCGCGAAGGGGTGACCGGTGTTTTGGATAAGATGAAAGACTACAACCGAATTACCAAAAGAGAGTCGCACTCCTCCTTCCTAACGAAAAACCATTGTGTCGTTTTTCACGATGTACGATTTATCGGTGACGAGTTGTACAAACGTTGTGGGTTTTGAGAGAGAAAGAGATAGAACGCTATTCGTGTCCGGCTCCCGGAACGACCGGTCTTTAGTTTATGGGGTCCTCCGAATCATACCCTTTCGTATGCGAGGGAAGATTTTTCCCAACTTGAAAAATGAACTACGAGGAGGAACACGTTATAACGGGTAAATTTAATGAACCATAGAAAGGAAAGACTAATAAAAGTTGAAAATCCTTTTGTTACATTTTTTACTTCTTTACGTTTATCTATACACAAGAATTATAATTTACGATGTCCTCGTAATAATAAAGTTTCAACATTGATTTCGTTCATTGAATAAAAAAAAAAAAAAAAAAATGGAAGAGAAGAAAAGAGAGAGAAAGTAGAAAGAAAAAAATGAGTTAATAAATGATTAGATGTTATTTTAGATCGATAAAGAAGAAATATCGAGAGGAAAGATGATAGATAAATCTGTTTCTTGAAAAATATGCGTGAGTTGGAATATCACACCTCTTCGTTCGACATCTGCTCCTCGAATGACGTAATCTGACGTATGTCAGAGTATAACGGATCCCCGTGCTCAGTGACGTCACTCAGAATGCCGGTACTCAGGTAACTACGGGGTCCAACAGGAAGGGGAGCGCCGCTATTCAACTTAGCTCACGTATTTATAAACAAACTCTCGAAGAGTCGTTGGAAGAGCCGTTTATTCGTTCGTGATGTTTTTAAGCGATTATTTAATTTCATTCAACTTGGAATTGATTCATAAAACAAAATAGTTTTAATTTTGCGTCAATGTTATGTAGAAAAGTGTCGAAGCAAAGTGAAGAAGAAAAATATCTCGTTCGATTGGCATCCGCATTTTCTTATGTTTTTCTTTTTTCTTTCTCTTTTCTTTCTTTCTTTCTTTCTTTTTTTTTTTTTTTTTCTTTTACAAAGCACATTCCATTTGCGTATACTTCCATTAAATTCCACTTTATGGAAACGCTTAACGAGGCTAGATAAAAATCTGGATGGACTATCTTTGGCCTAGTTGAAGGATGATGAGAAGATGAAGGAAGAAAGAGGAAGTTGTCCATACTGACTGAGGTCGTGGTCGTAGTCATGATAGTGGTCGTGATCGTGGTCGTGTTCGTGGTCGTAGTCATGGTCGTAATCGTGGTCGTGGTCGTGTAACGTGAAGAAAACACGAAGACGAACGCGCGGAGTGGCTGCACGTTCGAACGTTCGTACGAAAGGGAATGCCGTTCGACAAAGCGCCGATCATCGTCGAAGAAGTAGTATACGGGCAAAAGAAAACGTATCGGACGAGCCTGTGTCTCTGCCTTTTCGAGAGACGCATGATCTTTCAAATAGGAAATCACGAGTGGAGGCAGTAAAGCAGGAATCTATGAGATTTTAATTGCCAGAACCTGATACATTTTCAAGAATTATTTCCACGTGCGCACAAACGTAGCCATTTAAAAGCCATAAGCGCGATCATTCCTAAGACAGTTCGTAAATAAAAAAGGATGATGCTGTATAGGGAAGAATACAAATAATTTATTTCCTATTCTACGAAAATCTATCCTACGTATCCGAGAATCGACCAATAAGATTTGATAAATATTTATAAGTTTTCTCTCTCTCTCTCTCTCTCTCTTTCTCTCTCTTTCTCTCTCTTATATCTTTCTCCTTCTCTTTCTCTTTGTCCGTTCCTTTTTCTACAAAGATCGACGAGCATATGTTTGAACACCACGATCGATAAGCATTTAATTACTCTCGATTATTACTTAGTATTCACTACGATCGTCGGCGATCGTATTTCTTCTTTCCTTAGAGCGTGCACCCGTACGTTACTTGTCGCCCTCGTCAAAATCCCAATAGCCGGGCGTTTGAATAATACAAGAAGCGATATATTGAATATGGATGGGAGCCCTCGCGATGAAAGACAAAAGATAGCAGCGTTCGATGGATCGAACGGATTCGAAAAGAGAGAAGATCTTTCTTTCTATGTAGCTAAGTATACCCTTCTCTCTCTCTCTCTCTCTCTCTCTCTCTATCTCTCATTCTCTCTTTCCTCTTCCCTTTCGTCGTTGCATTTCTACCTGTTGAGGGAGGCACATAAAACAAAAGAGAAGAAGAAACGAAAAAATGGACGGTCTGGTGGGCGTTTTACGAGGGACGCTTACGTTTTTTCTACCCAGCCTCGTATAATAATATAAACCGGGAGCTCGTTAATGCTCGTGCACGAGAAACATAATGCGTCTCTCTTTCTCTCCTTCTCTCTCTCTCTCTCTCTCTCTCTCTCTCTCTCTCATGCATCGACCATGCTAATAGTCCCTTCGTACAAACGACAACTTCGTGAAATAAGTCCACGTGAAGAGATTTTGCATTTATGCTCGTAGTGTAGTTCCACGCATTCGCAGGACACTCTCGAAACGCCCACGCGTCTTCCCTGTACGATGATTCACGGTAGAAGGCAACCTCCTCCTCCTCCTCCTCTTCGACGATTCGAAAGCCTCAGCCCCTTTTATCTTTCTTTAACCATCGTATCGCACTAATGCTGTGCTTAGAAAATAGAATTTTTTTTTTGTTTTTTTTTTTGTTTTTTTTTTTTTTATGGACCACTCAAAAGGACCACGCGATCTAATAGAACGCGAGGATTTACGGCCAAATCGGGCCGACTCATTTTTTTCGCAAATTTTTTTTTCGAGAATTCTAAACCGACGATAAAAAATCCGCGTTTCTATGCAATTAAACGAGCCCGCGGACGGCTCGCGGTAAATTCGATTCTTTATTAACAACCGGCGTTCTCGCCGTATCACGGCCGTTTACTCGCGAGCGACTAGTAAAATAATCTTTCAATAATTTCTACGAATTTAGATAGGCTTTTCGGAAATACCAAATGGAAAAGTAATCGAAACGGGGAACGTGCATCTTTGGTAATTAGAAACGTCGGGAATAGCTTTTCGAGGGTCTCTCGTAGGATTTAAGGGCGATTTAATCGCCTTAATATCGAGGACGAGAATATCGTGCGATTTCGAAGAAGAAAGACCTCCCATACACAAGTTGAATTCGTGCTCGTGAGTGTATAAAGAGATGTCCTGTATTCTCGTTCGAAGGATTTCACGCGAGGATTATAGGAATTGGTGTGAGTGAGTCTGCGAGCGTGGGCGAAGGGAGAGAATAAAAAAAATAAAAAAATAAAAAAAATGAAGAAGAACAATTACCTTGTATAGACGGACGGATTCTAAGATTCTCCTTTCTCTTTTTTCGGACTTCGTGAAGATTGGCTAGTTAGAAAAATTCTTTTAGCGAGATATCTCTCTCTCTCTCTCTCTTTCTCTTTCTCTTTCTATGTGAAAATAACCTCACCTTTAATATCCTCATAATTTTTCGTAAGATCGTTGATTCGAGCTCGGACGAGTGTAACTCTCTTTGTAACGAGCTACGTTACCACGTCGTAATGTTCAAGTAATGGCGGCTCTTACTAGAACAATGGTGTTGCCGACACGACGCTCAAAACATCTTTGCTCGTGACGTTTCTTTCTTTCTCTTTTTAGTCGCGAGATTCAAAAATAAAGAAAGAGAGAGAACGACAGAGAGAGAGAGAGAGAGAGAAAGAAAGAGTATAAGATGGGTAAGAGAGGCCATTGTACGTAGCGATTTTCGCTGCCCACGCTAAGATGCTAAGTACAACCGCTGTGTCTTTTTCTCTTGGTCGTTAATGTAATGCGAAATCTGGTTCACTGAAGTTATACCATCGTAGAGGGTCTCGATAGCTCGCAATTAACATTACCTTCGTGAATCGCGACGATAATTCTTGACTGTTCCTTCCTCCGAAGTATACATTTCAAGTATAAAGAGGATATCGATTACCTCGAAATTTTATGGAAATTTTATAACATTCTCTCTTACCGTGGATGATTCTAATGATCGTTTACGTATTATATACGCCGAGGGAAAAGGTCGTTTTCGATCGTTCAACAAAATTTTCATATTTACGTAGAATCAATAATAAAAATGTTTGAATATTACAAAAAGAAATTAAACTATTCTTTAATTTTTTTTTTCCTTTTTAACTTAAAGCAAATCTAATCAAATCATTGAATAAACTTAGAGAAATTCTTTATATGAAATTTTTACGAGGGTGATCATTAGACCGATGTCATAGACCCCAATATACAATGAAAGGTACAATCCAGGTGTTCGGAAAATCCATTGGAATCTCAAATGTGATTAGAAGTAAAACGGTAGGGTATAAACTGTATTCCCTGATAAATTCCATTCCTCCATTACGAAGAATCGTAAGACAGCGTAGTAATGGCGTATCTCACGTCAATAATAACGAGGGTGTGTCAGCGTGAAAAAGAAAGAAAGAAAAAAAAAAATACGCACACCTTTCTTTCGTATGTCGTACGTTTGTTTATTTCGCGACGATCATTGCAGCTTGCACACATTCCCACACATCTTCACCCTCTTCTTGAGAAAGTTTTTATAGAGAGAAAAGGAAAAGAGGGGAAGGAGAAGGACTATTACACACCCCATGTGGGAGTGCATGTTCAACGACGTTCCTTGACAATACTACTACTACTACGACTCTCTCTCTCTCTCTCTCTCTCTCTCTCTCTCTTTCTTTCTCTCATCTCGTTGTAAATTTCATTCGACACCCTTCTTTGCTCGTAGCAATCCAAAAAGACTATATTTATCTCGTAATTTGCAAATTCAGATAATCCAACATTGATTCGATACGATAGATATCTCAACAATTCTTAACATTGTTGTTTAACAAATAGTAAAGTACATAGCAAAAAAAAAGAAAAAAAAAAACAGAAAAATAATTTATCCTGAATAAAATCATTGCTGTATAATTTCAATTTTCTCTGTAAATATACCTACCAAATATATAAATATACCTACCAAACCGGTCTGCTAGAACGTTTAGTATAGAGTAAAAAAGAAAAAATAAATAAATAAACGCGTACACGAGGTTTAAGTCGAACTGTCAAAATTTTGGCGGGAAAGTACTCCCTCGTAGCCCGTCTACACCTGGTACCAAGTTCTTCCTATTGTTCGTAGATCGGTACGATGACGTAACCGCAAGTGTATAACGGGTAAGCATGACGTAAAGGGTCTCAATACCGGTGTCTCTCTTTGGCGGGAAGAAGTAAGGTGGCCCGCTTTAAGGTGCGCCTGCGCAGCTTGCGTGATTCCCACAGAAGAGAAGGACGCATGTTTCTAGCTTTTCCCCCTCGTTAATAACTCCCGCCTTACAATGGAGGAGACTTCTTCGGCTTGCAAGAAGAAGGGGAAGAATGTTAGGGGATGCCAACGACTGGATAAAGAGAGCCAGTTACCACCTGGAGGTATAGCTAACGTCAACGTGGGAGCTCGTACGTCTATCCCACCCTAACATTCAACCTTATAAGATTCGCGATCCTCGCTAATCTCCTTACAAACAAAATTTCAATGCTTAAAAAAAAAAATCCGTTTAAAATACGTACACCAGTAAATAATGTATTGATGTTTAATTAAAAAAAAAAGAAAAAAAAGAAGGACACATTGAAATCGGATAAAATCTTTGAATAAAAGTAAAAAGGAAGAAAAAAAGAAAAAAAGAGAGAAAAGAAACAAAAAGAAAGATAAATGAAAAGTTTGTCAGAAAAATGATCGGTCACCCAACCTACGTCGTATTTTTCAAGATTGATGTCAGAGACATTCTAGAGTAGGAGATAAAGAATCGTAACTAATATTTCAATCTTACGGCTAACAAAAACGTATTTGGCAGACTTTCGATCGTCGGAGGTCAGAGCATTCTGACTCATCCCGCGATCCTTATCGATCCTGACGGGTTCTCGTTGCACGAGGAAAGGTATCCGAGGAGAGTCAACTCTAAAAGATAAGTCACTGCATGTCTAAGCGTCGGACGATTATCGTCCTATTCGATCGAGTTCGATTATCTGCAATTCAAAACGTCACGAAGACGACGACGCCAAACGACGATAGCTCCTGTAAAACAACAGATCGCATTCGTTTTTACTCGGCCATTCTGACATTACATTCGTTGGCGAACCATGCAAATGATCTCTTCTTTTATTTTCTTTTTTCCTTTCTTCTTCAACTTCTTCTTCTTCTCCTTCTTCTTCTCCTTTTTCTTTATTTTTTTTTTTTTTTTTTTGTTTTTTCTTTGTTTTACAATTAAATACCACTCAGAGTGTTCGCGTCGTGCCTACTACGCGTATAGTACAAACGAGAAATTAATTTAATACGAAGAATGTGCTAGTGTATAATATCAATATACATACGTCTGTACGTTTTATGAAATGTTAATCGTATCGAATCGTGAGCGAACACACGTGTTGCAATGAGTTGTAATTATCCCTTCGATTCACGGCCTCATAATCGTATTGCTTCGCAATAACGACGTTTAGAAAACAAGTAATTAAAGATGTAGAGAAATGCAAAAGACTCATGGTGGTACGGGCCGAGGGCGGTCGTGGGAAAGGAGTGAAATAAAGAGTAGAGGGATTTTCGAAAGAGGATATCGAGGAACTTTCTTTTCTTCATACGAGGGTGCAAAACGTAGAGCTACTATATTAGGACCCTCAGGGTCAAACCCTTTCCTCTCTACTAGTAGGACCCTTTCGAGACGTGGACGTCTCTAATTTGCATGCCCAACTAACGCACAATCGCACTCTCTCTCTCTCTCTCTCTCTCTCTCTCTCTCTCTCTCTCTTTCTTTCTTTTTCTCTTCCTTTAGCACATATGTATTTTCCACCTTCTCCTCCTCTTCTCGACGGCAAATAAACGACAAGTAAACGTGACGTGACGTCACTGCCGTGCAAGGAGCGGCCAGAAACAGCTGCTTGCGATTTCTCACGCGTCCAAAAGCCATCGCGAGACAATTGAACTTGATTCCGGTTCGCCTGGGGTGCCTAAGGCAAAGTGTACGAGGGAAGAAGAAAGACGAGAAGAAGAAGGACCGGCTCGTAGGAGCCAACAGAGAGCACCTTCCTATTACTAACACGGTAAGATACCATAGAAAGAGACTCTCGCTTCCGGAAAAAATCGATAGACAGGTAACTGTCGATTTAATGAAAATTTGAGAGTATACAAAAATAGATTCGATGGACGAATCGAATTTTCAACTGATTTAAAATTTTTCATCCTATATATTCTGACGGAAATTATTCGCTCGACTCGACAAAAATATATTTATTAATAAAATGACATATTTATATGATATTTCTTATCATATGTAAAAATAACTGTTTAAACTTGTTAATATACTTTAATAACGTTAGCTATTTCTCTCTCTCTCTCTCTCTCTCTCTCTCTCTCTCTCTCTCTTTTTCTCTAGGCTTCTATCCAAATCGTTCTTACTAGATCAAGGATCTGGATCCTAATCGAACAACGCCGACAACGACGACGACGGACGTTTATCGATTCCAAACGATCTCCAGACGATTCGGCGATTCGGTCTCATATTCAGAGCGGAGGTCCTTGCATCCTGATCCCGCTTCTTCGCTCGACCAGATATCCTGAGGTAATATGCATTCGGCGGACGGCCAAATGAATTATGCAGAATCCCGAGGACCCGATCCGCAGTCTTTCTTTATGCATCGATATCTCTCTTTCTCCTCTCGCATTTCTTTTCTCTCGGGTCCGATCGTTCCTCCTGACCCAAAACCTACGAACACCTAGACGTCAATTCTGAGAAGAGTCTTTCTTAGGGATTAGGGGTTAAGTGGAGAGAGGAGGGGGCGGAGGAAATAATATAAAAACGTATCTGAAAGAGCAATCAAGTATAATTATATAAATTATAGCGATACTTATTTTCTAAGATATCATGATTTTCTCAAGTCATGATCTTTGGTATTAAACGATGAATCACAACGCACTGTCACGTATGAATGATTAAATTCAGCATCCATAATAAAAGGATAATATTTCTTAACGGAGAATATTTCTATAAATTGATCGAATCTGTTGATACGAATTTTTATCCGACTTTCTGTGAGAGACAATGAAAATAGTTTAGAAAACGATAAGTAAAAAGGATACGGAGGGACGTGTTGCTATGCGAATGTAGGTCCCAGTTAAAGATACATAGAAGTTGCACTCGTACCGTTTGCAAATCTATATTCATTTATTCGGCGTTAGCGATCGACGCAGTTTGATTTCCGTAAGCAATGTAAATTCGAAGCAGCGTCGCGTAAGCCGCCTTTGCAATTGCCTCCCACTCCTCCTCCTCCTCCTCCTCCTCCTCCTCCTATTTTTCCTTCTCCTCCTCCTCCTCCTCCTCCTTCTCTACCGTCCCTTCTTTCACTCTTTCTCTCGTTCGTCGTACGTACTTCGTCGAACGGTGGTTTTACATCGTCGAAATCGCCGTTGACGCGACTAGAAAACGAAAAGCATGAGAAGGCAACCGAGTCGAACGTTGCTCGAGCACCGGTGATCGATCGATCCATCAAGATCGACAAACCGTTTACCGTGCTGAAAGAAAAGGCACGAGGTGAAGTGCCCCGTGCACGTGAGTATTAAGTTGCAACGCGGCCTCCGCGTTACCGCAATCTGAAAAGGCTTAATTGCTCCTGGGATCGACGACGAGACACAGCTAAGGCTTAAGTCGATCTCGTTCTAGCCTTACCGATAGATCGCCCTTCGATTTTTCTTCTTTTCATCGTATAGGTGATATATATATCGAATACCACTACTTTTTCCAACCCTACGTTACGATACTCGACTTTAATTTATGTTCCCTTTCACGATCTCTCTCTCTCTCTCTCTCTCTCTATCTATCTATCTATCTATCTCTATCTCTCTCTCTCTCTCTTTTTTTAATCGTTTATGAGAAAATGTTGAGATCTGAATTTTCTTCAAATGACAGAAATAAAATGAAAGAGTAAACATTTCTATATTTCCATTTCTGTTCTAGATAAGTAAACTTTCATGGACAAAGTCAAGACACAGTCAAGGACCTATTTTGACTAGCAGATGAGCCAGACGTCTATCGAATTCAATAAGAGACTTTGCGACCCAAAGTCCCCGAAAACATCTGGCAATAGATAGTCCGAAACATCGATCATTATCAATGAACCGACGAGACTCGACCACACACCTATGTACGTAAATATCAAGTAAATCCACCTTTCGAATTTGAAACCCACCTTTCGATATTTTATTTTTATCGAAGGAATAAAAAAAGAGGGAGAGAGAGAGAGAGAAAGAGAGAGAGAAAGAGAGAGAGATATCTCGTTTCGCAAAATGACGTACCTAACTACAGCTATAACTACTTATATCTCGAGCTCGCGAATATGTTACAAAGTATGCCGAAAAAGATTGGAATACTAATGGGACGGTCGATTAATTTTCTGATGCTCTTGCGCTTCAGGTGGGTCCGGATTCGCGCGAGATTTTCACTTGGGCTCCTTGACGCGCCTTATCCTGTTTCTCTCTCTTTCTCTCTTTCACTCGGCCGTAGCCGTTAATGAAACGTCCAATTGTCACGACGCTGATTAATTGTAGGTCTATCGCCGGGGCGAGATCTCGCTTTAATTTAATTGCTATCATCGGGGTCCGTAGGAGGCCCGCTTTCAGACTTTTCTCTTTCTCATCTTCGATCCTCTCAGTTACCGGTGTACATATATATTTGTATGGATGTATATGTTAGTATGTCTGTACTCAACTCTTCGTGACGCGTTAGTTAATTAACTGAGGAAGTAACGAACTTTACTGCTTCTTACTTGTACATCGTCGTAAAGGAATTTGGATTCAAAAGTTTGCGACGGGCATAGGTCAACAAACGGAATTTTGTTCTCTTCCTTCTTGCAAAAAGGTTCCCCTCAAAGTCTAATTATTAGTCATTCTGTGGTCAGAGAATATATAGGTACCTGGACTTATATCTCAAGCCAACCGAGACCAAGAAAGATTCTATGTTATTTCTGTTGATTACATTCATTATCGAATTTAAAGTTGGTAGACCCCCTTATTTAAAAGAAACTTCGAACGTTTGCTTGCTTTATTACGGTAGGAATGAAAAACGATATTCTAAAAATTAATCGTACAATATTTCAATAATTTTCTTGACAAATAAACGTACAAAAATATTTAAATTTCTTAATTAAATAAATTGAAATATCAATGAGTGTCGAGAATAATTACTTTTCGCATACCACTTTCCGCTTACTGATATCGCAATACTATTGCTTCTGTGTTAGTGTGAAAGCAGCTCTAAATATACTATCTCTTATCTTTCATTAGCGTTACGCCCACGCACGATACGCTCAATCGTGTGTGAATGTAATCACAGAACGTAGTGTGAAAAATATTCCAGTCGCCGAAAATCTCGTAAGCTTGTTTATCGGTGTAAGCTGTAAAAAAGACGCCTTGAAAAGAGATACGAACGTAAGAATCGTCTAGAAAAAAAAAATAATAATAATAATAATAATAATAATATAAAAGAAAAGAAAAAAATCCGAAAAGAAAGAAACTCGAGATACTTATTCGTATTTATATGATCAAATACGATCGGCTTAAATGGAGATCATCAAAATAAATACAAAATATTAATTAAAAACTACTACCTATATATTAGTATATATCTGGAAATTTTCTCCAAAGTCTTTTCTCCAAAGTATCTTACTTATAGATTAAATCAATTCGTCGATTGGAAATACTCGAATAAATTTTCAAGGCGAGACGATACTACGCGTTGAAACGTTTCGCGTGGCAAACGGATTGCCGGTCGGAGATTGTCGCATTGGCCATGGCGATGGGATCAATTGCGATCAATTGTCGATGTTCTCGTTCCCTCCGCCAAAGTGGGTGGCTCACTTGGAAAAGAAAACGTGACGAAAGCACTGCGTGCTTTGACAAGGTCCAATAAATTATCTGAAAGAACGTACGACGATTAACAAAGGCAAATCTTTATGATCGAACTGAACGATTACATTTTCATCGTGGCATCGAAGAGAACGTTTATCATTACGTAAATGTTATCGAGGAAAGAAAAAATAACAAGTTCGAAGATAGACATACACACATATACGTATAACGTGTTATAGCTACGTATGTATATGTATGTTGTTAAAAGAAAATATGGTTTTTATACGGACGATATCGAGACGAAGACGATTTCAAAAAGTCCGCGGTCAATGAATGAACAAGCCAGACGCCCACACGAATATCCAAAGCAAATAACGATAATACCACGTTATCGTGGCTTATTTATAAATCGTTCGAGAAATATTCGCTTCGATGCCACCACGACTTTTTTCCTTTTCATGCGAGTGTCTTTCTCGAGGACGTTTCAAGTCACCCGATCGAATCTTTCGATATAAACATAAACACGCATACCAACGTACACATATATCTACATATATGTATATGTACATTATTTCACCGATCTCGAAACTATCATCGGAAGAGAGACTTACGTAAGAGAGACGTTCGCGGACCGCGATCATCCGTCATTTAACGCAAGAATTGTGCCGGAGTAACCGTGACACAAAGAAAAAGAGAAAAAAGAGGAAACATTCGAACCAATATCAAACCGGTTCGCACCTCTCGCCGATTATACGTACGTCGTGACGTATAATCACGGAATGGCGATCTGCGAAAGTAGTCTCGCGCACCACGCCATTGTCGCCTTTCCTTCCAAGATATATGGTAATCGAACAGGTTGCTCGACGAGCACGACCACGACAACGACAACGACGACAACGACAACGACGACTTCGACGACGACGGCGACGGCGACGTGGTGCCGAGAACGACGTGGATCCTCCAAAATAAAAGTCCTACCTGTATGCCAAGAAATCGAATCCCTCGTTTTTCTAAAAGAAAAAAAAAAAACAAATAAACAAACAAACAAAAAATAGAAAGAACAAATAAAAAAGAAATATCATCGGCGTACACGACAAGATGAAAAAGAGGAAGAAGGAAGGAATGAATGAATGAATGAATGAATGAAGAAAGGAAAGAAGGAAAGAAATCGTTAAGACGGAGCCTGGTGGTATCCTCCGAATCAATTACCACCCGTAATATACCAGTGATTAACATATTATATTTACGTAGGTATAAGTAATCGAGATCTGAGTAGGGATTTAAATAAAGAGAAGAAAGAAAGAGAGAGAGAGAGAGAGAGAGAGAGAGAGAGAAAAGGCAAATGAAAAGGAGGAGAATGTTGTTCATCTCGTCTCTTCGTTTTTCGTTTCGAAGGAAATCTTCCCGTCGTCTTTTTTCTCTCTCTCTCTCTCTCTCTCTCTCTTTCTCTTTTTCTCCTTTAGGAGACAGTCTGCTTTATACGGTCCTCCTAATTATTATCGAAGGACTTGTGCGTGGGCTCTCGATATATCGACAGGGACGAAGCTCGATATACTGCTGCCCTGGCCACTATCGATACATTAATTAAAACATCGCTGCTCGGCCGAGCCTGACAGCGCGCTCACGCCCAGCTTCGATCAACTCAATATAATGTATAATATTTTTTTTTCTTTCTCTTTCTCTTTCTTTTCCTCTACCTCTCTCTCTCTCTCTCTCTCTCTCTCTCCCTCCCTCACCCTTCCTCTCTCTCTTATCTATCTATCTTCTGTCTCGCACTTTAAATCTTCCTCCTACCAATTTTTCTCAAGCTCGCATTTTGGATTCTACAACTCGTGTTCGATGATCATACCTATCGGTCATGCAAATTAATCCTCCTAGCGTTACACCGATAACTTGTTATCCGTGAGCATTCGAAAAACGTCCGTTTAATATTACAAAACGTGATCCGGATAATGGAAGAGGTAAGGATAGAGAAAAAGAAGGATTATTTGAAGGATCGAAAGTAAACATGCTTCCTTTCGTGTTATTTGCGGTTTGTCGCGCGTACCAATATATACGAAGGGATTAAATTACAAATGAAAAGGTATATTAAATTACGAGTGTTCTTCATGAAAGGTTAAAAAGTTACGATGTATAAAAATGTTATAATCAAAAATAAAATAACGTGCTAGGGGTACGACAATCGGAATGTCCTTTCGTATACCTGTATAACTATACGTAAAATAACACATAGAAACCATTCTTCCTTTATCGTTCTCAAAAAGAAACACACGGTAGGGAATAAATTCTAACTTCCCTTTCGTACTTATACTACCACCGGGGGTTTACGTACGTGACGAGTCAGAACGTAGAAAGAGCGATAGAAAGAGTATGAAAGAGAAAAAGAGAAAGGGAAGAGGGATGTTACCGTTTCTCTCTCATCGAAAGGGGGGTTGCTTTCGAATGGGAGGAGTCCATTGGGGAGAGCAGTGAGTCGTTCAGGAGGAGGAGGAGGTGATGGAATCACGGCGTGGGAACCAAGAGGGAGGAGAGAACTCTCACTCTCACATTCTCTCTCTCTCTCTCTCTCTCTCTCTCTTTCTCTCCTTCTCTCTTTCTTTTTTTCTTTTTAGTTCTCCCTTCGTTCAGGGGGTTGAATTTTGCGACGTAGTTCAGCTTAAATCACGCGTAGTACTCAACCGCGTACAGAACCAGTGACAAGCATGAACGAACGAGCACGTACAACTTACGTGTTCTTTCTTTACTCTTTTTCTCTCTCTCCCTCTCTCTCTCTTTCTTTTCCACTTTTTTTTTGTCAACGATCGCACGATCGATCATGCGGGCACGAACCGAACCGATGAGCTTAGATCTTGTCATCTTCACATGAATTATCGACTCGATCTGAGAATACGCAATGTTCGTCAAGTCGCAGCTTTTGAACTGATAAGTTCACGATGGCACACATATTAGAACCCTGTCATTTTTTCTCTCCTTAAAACAAAAAAAAAAACAAAACAAAACAAAACAAAATATCTATTTAAAAGGAGAAACAACGTTAATAATAATCGTTAATAATAATGAAACATATGCAATCCAGAAGTTTCTTATTTTCTATACGTATGAAATATTACTTATAGAGATTTATAATTAAAATCTACCACGCTAGAGCTTACCTGAGTTCTCTCTTTTTCTCTCTGACAGTGAATTTCCCGCGTAACTACTTTCGGAACAAGGTGAATTAATCGGGGAAGCAGGATTCTGAAATAACGACGGAACGAACGAGTGAGTGAGAGAGAAAAATTGAGAGAGAAAGAGAAAAAAGGAAAGAGATAGATAGATAGACAGAGAGAGAGAGAGAGAGAGAGAGAGGGAGAGGGAGAGGGAGAGAGAAAATGAGAGAAAAGGAGACAGAAAATGAAAGAGAGAGAAAGAAGGAGAGAGAGAGAAAATGAGAGAAAGAGAGAGAGGGAGAGAGAAACGAGGGGAGGTCATCCCCTCTCCGTCCAACGCGTTCTCCCCCCTCCCATGGGGCCTCGTGTCGCGTGTCCCACCTCCCACTCCTCCTACCGCGCTAAGCCACGGGTCGAGTGCGCGCGCGCTCGCTCGCTCTCTTGCTCCCTCTCGCACTAATACTATCCTCAAAGGGAAAAAGACGTACCGACCAATATCCACGCTCCCTCGTCCAATAGTAACTGTGTATGCGTATATTTATATATGTATGTATGTATATACATATATATATATATATATATATATATATGTAACTGTGTACGTGAGTGTCGAGTGCGGTGGCGGCCGGTTGCAGCAGCAGCGATGGTACGAGAGAGAAAGAAGAGAAACTTCGTTGAATGAAGAAGAGAAAGAGGGAGCTACCGACGCGTCGAGGGTGGATGGAGGGGGTAGAAGAGGGAGAGGGAGCACGAGGTGTACGTGCAGGAGGTGCACTCACGCACGCATTCACGCACGCACGCGTGTGCTTCGCACGACCAGAAACAGAGAGAGAGAGAAAGAAAGAAAAAGAGAGAGAGAGAGAGAGAGAGAGAGAGGGACGAAGAGCAGCTTCGGAAGAGAGGACACGAGAGAAGAGACGAAGGAGAGAGAGGTGACTCTCCTCGGGGCCTTAGTCGCCGACTGTCCGCTACTACGCGCGGTGTTACACCATCATCGACCAAGTATCCTTTTCTCCTTTTTTTTTCTCTCTTTTCCTTCTTATTACTCTTTTTTTCCTACTCTTCTTCGTCTCTTCCTCCTTTGGACAAGCTTCCTCCTACGAACGTTTTCGCGTCTTTCTCTCTCTCTCTCTCTCTCTCTCTCTCTCTCTCTCTCTCTCTTTCTCTCTATCTATCTCCCTCTTTCTCTTTCTCTCTCTCTCTCTCTCACTCTTTCACTCACTCCTTCTTCTTCTTTTTCTTCCCTTGGAAGAACGTCTCGCATTGATACAACACACAACCAATACATATATCTTTCATTCTCTCTCTCTCTCTCTCTCTCTCTCTCTCTCTCTCTCTCGGAACGTACTCACACCTGTTGCTGCCGTGCTTGCTTCCGTTTTCTGCTCACCGTCGAAGGAGTCACTCGTTTTCGCCGAAGGAGTTTCGGCGCGAAAGTCGACGATCCGCTCGATGATATCATCCACCACGTGCTCGCGACACGCTACGAGTTACTACTACTAATCGGAAATATGTATTTCCGACGTTTATAACGAAGTTACTTTTGGATTTTTTTCAATCTAGATCCAGTCGATATCGATCCAGTGACAATTTCTTGAAAGTTTAAACTCTGACCTTGTGAACTGTTTATATTAAACTTATTTACCTTGAGTGTTTTATTCGTTCTTTAATATGTCGACGAACGTGAAAACACAGTGGATTAAACTTTGTGACAGATATATTACCTTAAATCTCGACAATGAAAATCCAATTATATGAAGGAATCTTGTGAAAAAGATTACGGAAATTGTAACTTGGCGTTATTTATGATACTTCGTTCGTCGCCACGATTGAACGACCGTCGACTAGTAAGATCACGCTGCCGTCTGCGCAGAAGGTGAGTATCTTTCCAAGTTTTTTTTTTTTTTAATAAACTTCTTCGAATCAATTAATAATACGTAACGATCATCGTTCGTTCCATAACGTCAATCTAAATAATAGAAATCTTTTATAAAGTTCTCGTTTAACGAGAGATATTAAAGGCGAATTTATTAATACTCAATTTACCGTTGACACACGTAGCGAAGAGAAATTTCGTAGGAAAAATTTCAATGCATGAAAAGCTCATTTGTAGAAGAACAAGATTAAAAGAAGAAAAAAAAAAAAAGAAAAAAAAGGAAAAAAACAGAAGAAAAAAGGATAAAAATGTTTAAACGAACGTCGTTCATCGCGCATAACTCGACGCATAAATGACGTTAAGTATGTACGCTTATGTATTCGAGATATCCGTGAAAGTTAGAGCGCTAATTGCTTTAAGTAAGGGGGCGCAATGTCGATTTAACGAGTGAAGACATCATTAAGAGAAACGGTTGTCCTCGCTTATCGAGAATCGTTTACCACGGGCATTGGAGTCTCGTAGGAACGATCTATCTCGCTCTCCATCGCTGTATTTATTAACCTTTCCACCGTTGACAATTAAATCACGCTTTGTTCTATTCCATTTCTCAACGACATGGCTCGTGCGCGTACACTTCGGCGAACGACGAATCGGCGTAAAGCTGTCGAGCATAGATAAGACCGTTAACTTTACGATATATCCACTCTCTCTCGAAATACATTCACTCGGGGTATAACTTTCGAATGTTCTCTCTGTGCATCATGGTTCATCGAAATACATACATACATACATACATACATACATACATACATACATACATACATACATACATACATACATACATACATACATACATACATACATACATACATACATACATACATACATACATACATACATACATACATATTTATATATATATATATTTATATGTATATATGTATATATGTATATTTATTTATAGTGCGTAGCAAGAAAATTACTTATACATAGATAAGAACATATAAGTATACGTTGAAAGGAAAGTTTGCTCCCTTAACGAATAACGATAAAGTAAAACGATAGGATCGCCAAACGATAATTGATATCGTCTAGCGTAATCGATGGTAAAAGCCAGAACTTGGGGGGTACGAATCGATGATCATACGAAGCTTCGAACGGCATTGAACTACCGTTTAAGCTCCTCGTAAAGTCGTATTAACGTGGCGTTAGGAGAACGCGTGTATCACAGTGGGGATAAAATACGAGCGATTTCGCGAGGAAGGAGAGCATCTCCGTAGGAGAAGGGTATAGTGGACTGATCGGGAACGATCGAGTTTCCTAGCTCTCTCTCTCTCTCTCTTTCTCTCTCTCTCTCTCTTTCTCTCTCTCTCTCTTTCTCTCTCTCTCTCTCTTTTTCTCTCTTTCTCTCGCCCGTTCTCCGTTGGTACGTCGAGAAAGAGCAACTGTGTAAATCACGGGCGAGTATGCGGAATAGAAAAAATCGAGAGGTGAGATAATGGCAGCACAAAGGAGATAGGAGTGATACGAGAAACGCATAATAATAGTACTTTCATAATTCACACGCAAGTGATTCAGTCACCTTCTTACGTAACGCATTGCGTGCACTCAAACGTCCTAAGAAACGAACTCGAGCGAGCTGTCTGCTTTCTTGATATACCTTCATACATACGTTTACTTTTACGATTATACGTATAGTCGAGCGTCTAAGAGGAGATGATATAAATTTTCATATTTTATTGTCAGGATCGAGCTTGAAATCGGTGAAAATTCTTCTCCGTAATAGGATAAAATAAGGTAGACGCTTTCTCCCGAAACTTTTCAACTCTGACATTACTATCCTTCCCGACTTTTTTCCATAATTATATTCGATGATCCATCGATTCGATAAAACAGTCGGACAATACAGGAATATTTGATCTGCGCGAGTACGGTTAGAATATAACAAGTAGAAAAACGTTTTCACAAGTCGGTTACTCACTCTCCCGTAGCTGGCCCAAAGAAATTCTTGACCTCGCTTCGCTCGGTAACACTCTAACCCCAGTTGGATATTCCGATTGCATAGCAAATAGTAGCCAATGTACCGGTCCCTTGCATTCGTTATATCGTTTTATGCACAACCTCTATAATCGTCTGTTCCGAGCCGTTCATTGAAACGCTACTGCACGAGCACAAAGCATACGGTTTTCAATTTTAACATGTGCAGATACCAACTCAGTGATACTGGTTCCTGGATATTCGTCGTCCGATCACGTAGAGTAAAAAAAGATACGTCGTACGATTAGATAAATTTTCTTGGCCCAGTTAGAGAAAGATTAGATGAACTATGGTATCCATTTTATTTCGATTAGTTTTTTTCTATTCGTTCGTTATTGACAATGCGGATGTAAATAAGACGATTGAAATTTGCCCGATGGATGGCAATGAATTCTTCCAAAGACTCGGGCACTTGTCTCGAGAAGAAGAAGAAGAAGAAGAAGAGGAAGAAGAAGAAGAAGAAGAAGAAGAAGAAGAAGAATGAAGTAGAAGAAGAAGTAGAAGAAGAAGTAGAAGTAGAGGAAGAAGAAAAAAAGAAGAAAATAGAAAGTGATCCATCGACGGGGAGGTTCACTTCAAAGAATCCGCGTTTGCAGTACGTCGTCGCTTGTATAAAAGGAAGAGAAGGAGTTGCGATAGCGTCTAGTAACAGACTCACCGCCGCATAGAAATTCACCATAGACGACGATATCGGCGGAACCACGAGCTTGGTATACCGGTAGCATAGCAACTAGTGGCTGGATGTTCCCGACCTTATGTACACGCCATATATCACCACACGTATACCTCTCGCGTGCCCGAACTCGTTCGTCGAAACACACCTATACACGTAGGTATTATTTCCTAGTAAGAACCTATATTCGTGACAGAAAAGAAGTTACGTGTAGGTGTATAAATATACGTAGGTACGTGGTGGCCCCTAGAACTGAGAGAGGAGACAGATGCGTAGTGCGCACGCATTTGCGTACTCGACACGCGAGCCAGCACCTCTTTTTTCTTTTCTCTCTCCTTTGCACGATCCTTACAAGAGAGAGAGAGAGAGAGAGAGAGAGAGAGAGAAAGAAAGAAAAAGAAAGAGCATAGGGCGACGTCGAGACAATCGTAGGGTTGGCACGCTTAACAACCGTTTCTTTACCATGTACTAACGCATTACTTTCGAACAACTCGTTCGAATGACTTCAAATAAAAAGAAAAAAAAGAAAAAAAAGAGAATAAAAAAAAAAAAACAAGAAAGTTCACGTTTACTCCATTTATACTTTATGAAACAATCGAAAAAAGTTATATAATTTTTGTAAATCTATTTAATTCTATAAAATTTATTATTGTTTAAATGTAATAATCTTGTATAAAAGTTCGAACGTATCTCATCAAAGATTTAGCGATCTTTCTGATAGATCGCAAAATAGATCATCACCGGAAAGGAAGTCATTCGAGCACGTGCGCTAAGAAGGGAGAGTCGCTGCTAATTCGATCTTCCAACGAGCAGCTGTTCTTCTCTCAAACTACCGTCGGTAAAAAGAAACGCGAGAAGTTAGAAGAAGCGATCCTAGTCGCGAGCCGTAAGTTAGCGAATACATACGTACAGGACAGGCAGACAGACAAACGCAGGAGAATCTGAAGAAAAAGAAAGAAAGAAGGGTCTTTCTGGCTTTTGGTCGAAAGATTACGACGATGGTAGCACGTGCCCCATTCAAGACTGGAAGGGGAGCCAGCACCACCCTCGTAACTTAAACTAAGCTAATCCTACCTCCTTACCAAAGCTATTCAAGGCATGACGAGGCAAGCTCCTTTGTAGTCTGCCTTGGATCAGAGTCCTCGTCGATTCAACAGCTTCTTTCCTTCTCTTTTTCATTACGACCACCCTCTGCTCTCTCTCTCTCTCTATCTCTATCTCTCTTACTTTTTTTTTCTTTCTTCTTCTCTTCATTCGTTCTCACTTTTTTATCACTCCATCCATCAGGAAGCTGCAACGTTCGCCCTACCTTTTAATTCCCTTGCTTTTCGACTTGGAGACTACCGATTGGAACGAATTAAAGAGAGAAAGAGAGAGAGAGAGAGAGAGAGAGAGAGAGAGAGAGAGAGAGAAGATCGTAATAAACAGAAAGATTAGGAATACTCAAACGTTATTATCGTACTTACTTTAAACTCGTTTCTCGTCTATGAGCATGAGAAATGACTTTGAAATTGGATCGGAATGGAAAAATGTTGAGAGCAACGGATAGAATGTAACGTTGTAACACGCGTGAGCAAGGGCTACCGTGGAGAGATAGAAATCATAACCAGCTCGTATTCCTATCCATATCCTCTTTCCTCTATAAAAGCCGGTAGGAAAATGTGGAAAAAGAAAATGAAAAAAAAAGAAAAGAAAAAAGGAAGAAAAGAAGTAAAAGAAAAAAAGAGAGTAAAAGAAACAAAATCAAGAAAAGATGTAAGAAGAGAGACACGAGTGGCTCGTATAGGTAGGCATCGATTTGTTAGCGTGGCTGGACACGCCGAGCAAACGATCGTCGCGTGCGTGTAGCTACTCGCGTTTGGCTTGCCTACAATAAATCAGAAGAAGTTTAGGATAGTTAGAACGTTTACACGCCCTTCGGATCCCAACGGGATTCCATTTACGAACGTCGCAAAGGATCGATTTTTGCGGGCGTCTTCTTCTTTGACTCATCGTGCGCTACGACATTAAGGAGACCCTACCGAAGGAAAAGGTCTTGAGAAAAAAGGACCACCCGTCGATTCTGTTTGGTCCATTTAAGACAGGACACAATAGTAACACGCCTTGAAATCGCTATGGACACCACCATCAGCGTGTTACTGACCATTGTCCTCCATTCTGAAATATAACCATAAAAACCGTTGGGTGTCCTTGATTCTGAAGGAAGTTAGCCAATATTTAACGAACGTGCGGATACAGGATAAGTTCAGGCGTGTGATGATCTTAATTTTCTTCGATAACATAATTAATCTAATTAATTGTTGCGACGGTAATTCGAAGAAATGAAATATTCTCGAAAACGGATATTCGAGATAATGATCATTATTCAAATACCTTCACTAACAAATTACTTCCTTCTTCTTTTTCTTTTTTTTTCTTTTCGTTTCTTTTTCTTTTTTCTTTTTTTCTTTTTTTTTCTAAGGGCTAGAGAGATGCAAGACAAGCAAATGTTCCTGAAACATTTTGCGTCGGTGCCGTTGAATGGAAGGCACTCGCGGCGCAGAACTACCGAAGAGGTGCCGCAGGCAGTGTATAGTAACAAGGCTTTATTATGGGTAGCGAAATTAAAGTGTAACGTGCAATTACGCGTCAATTCTGTCAACATACTTCGTAACGCCGTAGGACGCCTTCCATTCGTTCGGCCTAAAAGCGTCATTTACGTGATACGCGTCACCGCGAATCACAATGAGCGTCACGTTGCAATTCTTTTCTATAGACTTACGTGCATATATATATATATATATATATATATATATATATATTCGTAGAACATATGTTTCTACATTCACATCGTGCAAGACGGCTAACTAAAGTAAGTGTAGGTACACTCTGTACAATAATTTTCTCGTTCTTATAAATTTATACCAATCCTAAATATATTCGCGAAACTTATGAAATATCGATATAATCTTGATTATCGTAAGATTAAGGATATAATTTAAAAAGTCATAAACCATTGGACGACCCTTTAAAAGACACCTCGACGTCTCTTGATACATGAACCAGATACAGTAGACGGACATCGATCGTCTTTACCGTGAAGGAAGACGACCTGCTTTCGGTCTGGTTATTGCGCCCTAATACGGAAAGAACAAATTGAGAGAGTAAAGACTACAACGCACCCCCTGCAGCTTTGCCTTGCTCCCGCGCCATTGTGTATCATGGGTAGAAGCGTATGACAAAGAATGTGAGAAAGAGAGAGAGAGAGAGAGAGAGAGAGAAAGGAAGAGAGAAAATGAGAGAAAGAGAAAGAATCTGAAAGGTACATACGGCAATGCACCCACGTATAAACACATACATACGTTCTCACACGTTTCGTGTGGGGAAGCAAGCTGCAACAAGCAAACTTCGTCATAACGGTCGAGACGACGACGACGACGACGACGGAGACGACGGAGACGACGAGGAATACGGGCGACAAGACGTCCAAGCAGCCCATTATTGCATACAGACGACGATCTTTATGTGAGATCTTACACGAAGTTCCATGGGTTCCCGTGGCGCACGCCCATGACGGGGGAGAGTAAAAGAGAGAGAGAAAGAGAAGGGATGCTTACCTTGTGGTTTCGACTATTTCTCTTTCTCCCTTCTCGTCCTTCTTCAGTCAGTAATACTACCTTCTTCGTCTTATTCGCTCTATCCTTCTCCCTTCTCTTTCCCTTTCGCCGCCTCGTAAATCTCTTCGGGTGTTGAAACTTTCGACCAAGACAGGACTTTATACGAACGAGGAAGAATTACGTTCCCCGTTACCGTTTTACACGTCAGTCTATTAACTAATATTAATCATGATTGTATATTGAAATTTTTTAATAGACGATCGATAGATCGTCTTTTGTCTATCGATTATTTAACATAATTGAAATATAATCGAAATATAGTGAAATTTCGAAATTTACGTGACTTTTTAAAATCATTCCGTTTGAATGAAAAAAAAAAAAAAATGAAAGAGCAAAGAAAAAAGACAAAAAAAAAAGAAAAACAAAAAGAAGAGAAAAAAAGAAACTTCATATATTGTGGATCCATTGAAGATCAATGATATCATTTTTATTGAATAACTTATTTAAACTGATCGTATAAAAGCAAAACGTTTCGGCATTGTCGGTCTCGCGTCATTAATTTACAAATACGCGGATAGTACCCCTCTCGCTAGAGCTAGAATATCTATACGATTTAGCTGTTAAAACATAAGATTCGCGAACCCCACAGTGTTCATCAAATTCCGTGCTCCGCGATGCGTTCTCCTTGCTAGCTCGCGTCCTTCTTCGGTGATGCTGCTACCGCCGGCGTTCGTTACGGTTACGAGGAAATCTTTCTCTCTATAGGGGTCTCGTAAACGTGAGTAGCAACAGGTGGCAAAGAAAAGGTGCCATGTACGTGGGAAAAGCGTAACCAACGGATATTTCCTTTATAGGACTTTCAAGAATAATTCAACGGGTTCGTTCGATTAAAATTCTTTTTCTTTCTTTCCAATTTAAACTTTTAGAGAATTCTCGTGCGTCACGAATTCGTTAGAAGAAAGAAAGATAGAGAGAGAGAGAGAGAGAGAGAGAGAAGGAAGGGGAAAAAAAGAGAGGATAAAAAAAAATATAGCGAACCGATCGCATAAGTAGAGCATCCAGAGAAGACGCGTTAAATCAGGTCGAATCTCGTACGGCCGTGAAACGAAGAATTAATGGCTGACACGTATCGTCTTTTCTCGCTTCGATTTAAATGGTAGAGTAGGTGGCGAGCAAAGCGGTATGAGAGAATACACTACACTCGCGATTTCTCGCAAGAAGAAGTAGGCGGTATACTCGTTGATACGTGGAACCAATCGTTCGTCTCGTTTCCTTCTTCCGAGTGACTCGATCGAACGTTTCCTCTCTCGTTCAGCCTTCGCAGGTGAGAGGCAAGGTAGTCATCGGTCTTTTTAACGCTTCTCGTAGGTTGTAGGTTGCGAGCTAACTTATACATACATATATATATATATATGTGTGTGTGTGTGTGTGCGTACGTGCGTACGTGCGTACGTGCGCGCGCGCGCCTATATATATATGTATGTGTATATATATATATATATATATATATCTTTCTTTTGCTCCCTTTATCTATTTGTCTTCGTCTCTACTACTTCTCGATGCTAACCGAGCCGGTCTGAAGCCTTAGTTTCTCCCACCATTCGTTCGTTTCGAACGAGAATATCGTGAAAGAAGTTCATTAATTGGCCGACGTACGAAGTAGACGCGAAAGAAACGATATAGTCGAAGCTATGTATGTTTCTCTCTCTTTCTCTCTCTCTCTCTCTCTCTCTCTCTCTCTTTCTCTCTCTCTCTCTCTCTCTCTCTTTCTCTCTCTCTCTCTCTTCACCCCTCGAGCTGTCGAGATCCAACGAACGATGTTAGAATGGAATGGTAGGGGCAAATCCTAATGAGGAGCCCCCTACTACCATCGACTACCGACCGCCGGCGCAAAGTAAATGAGCAGGTGCCTCTGGTATGCGCCCCGCCTACGCTTTCCACTTGCTCTCTCGTCTTCTCTACGTTACTTCAACGACGTTGACTCTTCCCTCTTCTCCTCCATATCCAGATAGCATCGTGGAAAAACGGAACGTGATATATCGCCTTGCTACATCGTCTTGCATACATACTTATGTACATACATACATACATATATACATACATACATACATACATACATACATATATACATACATACATACATACATACATACATACATACATACATACATAGTTTAGTTTACGAAGAAATCGGCTTTCCATTTTCAGATTAGGACGAGCGCATTAGAATGCATTAGGTATGCTAACGTCGTAATTCGGAGCGTACGAGAAAGTATCCTACGTATGTAGTATATCTATAAGTTTTAGATCTACCAACGAGATATCAAATGGTTATCATAAAGAATGAATTACATTAAAATTTTATTAATTACCATTTATATATATATATATATACGTATACATATGTACATCGAACGTTCTCTTTGAACCTTCGACCTCGAAGCTGAGACCTTCTCAAGGCGAACGAGAAAGAAAGAGAGAGATAGAGAAAGAGAGAGAGAGAGAGAGAGAGAGAGAGAGAGAGAGAGAGAGAGAGATAACTCGCGACAGCGGTTATATCGAGAAGAGAATTCTCGGAGCTAGACTCCTCTAGTAGGGTGTATATACGTCCGCGAAGTGGTCTTCGAGACAGAGCAAATGCGAGTATTTTTTAACTCGGTCTTGTACGGCCGTGCCATGACCGGCTTGTATGTACGTACTACGTACGTGCTCTCGCGCGAACCTCGTGTTTGCTTAAAATCTTGACGCATGACCGTGCGACTCGGACGAGTCTCTGTTTTCAGGACTGGGACGAAGTCGAAGAGAAAGCTGACTTCTCTCTCGACTCTTCGTTGTCTTTGATTTTTTTCTTTTCTTTTCTTTTCTTTTCTTTTCTTTCCTTTTATCTTTCTTTTCTCTTTTTCTTCTTCTTTTCTCTCTCCGCTCCCTCACCCCCACTCCCATCCCACCCCCGCTCCTCTCAACGAAACTTACCTATATAACTTTAACGCTCATCATTCGTTATAAACCAATAAGAAAATTTTCCTTAAAAAAAAAAAAAAAAAAAAAAAAGGAGAAAGAAAAAAAAGAACAAAAAATTCATTCCTCCATTTTCGTCTAAATAAACGTTAGGTAATACGCGTAGGATTAAAACAGTCTCTCGTGCCATTTCGAAAGGAAAAGAAAAGAAAAAAAAAGAAAGGAACGAAGAGTAAAAAAAAAAAAAACCAAAAAAAGAAAAAGATAAAAAAAAGATAGAAAGAAAGGAAAAGAAAAGAAAAGAGAGAAAAAGAAAAGGAAGAATGAAAGATAAAGAAGCAAAACGTTAGAGAGGCATACGAAACGATTCTCAAGATAAAAAAAGGAGAAGCAAAGTTTGAGTTTGTTTAATATACACCTCCGCGTTTATCCGAGCGCGGTGAGTCAACGTGGCGGCTTTAAAACGCAGCGTCGAGGCTGTCGGTTCTCCATAAGAGAGAAGTCATCGGCCGTCCTTCGTTTGGCTCTCGCGGTATCGGCGACCTTAACTACGAGCGCGTCTCGTCCTTCCTCTTCACGGCTTCCTCCTTCTTCTCTTCCTTCTCTTTCTACTTATTTGAGAGAGAGAGAGAGAGAGAGAGAGAGAGAGAACGAGAGAGAGAGAGAGAGAGAGAGAGAGAGAGAGAGAGAGAAAGAGCAACGACGAGAGAACCGTCTTCGTCTCGCGGTATGTAAATACGAACAACGGAGAAGAAGGCTCTCTCTCCTCTTCGCTGGACCGACCGACAGACCGACCGACCGACCGACCGACCGACCGCGGTGCATCGTATCGTATTCTGCCGCCATTTGTCTTCGCGATCCCGGATTACGTTACCACGATGATACACGATGACATTTATTTTGGGATTTGTACGGGTCGCCGTACCATCTCTCTTTCTTTCTTTCTTTCTTTCGTTCTTTCTCTTTCATTCGATCTCTCTTTCTCTCTTTCTCTTTCTCTCTATCTCTCTCTCTCTATATCTTTCTCATCCTTTCGTCGAAAGATACGATCCTTCCACGAGTACGATTATTACGCGAGAAGGAGCCGGGGCGATCGAAGAATCGTCTATAAATTTATGTCGAAGAATGGCCGATGGACGGACGATAAATCGAGACGAGCGGTAGCCTTAATTGCTTTTACGAGCGCGTCCCTTTGAGAGTAATTTTCACTCGACGCCGTGTACCGACGAGCGACGTCTCGGATTCTTCTTTTTCTTCTTCTTCGCGTTTTCAAGGAGAGAAGAACCTTCCACTCTTCATTTTCTCTCTCTCTCTCTCTCTCTCTCTCTATATATATATATATATATATATATATATATATATATATATATAAAAAGAGAGAAAAAAAAATATATATATAGTCTTTTTCCTTTTTATTATAATAATTATTGGACATAGGTATTTTTTTTTCTTTTGGCTTTTCTTCTTCTTTTTCTTGTTTCTTTTTTCTTTTTTTTTTCTTCTTCTTCTTCCTCTTCTTCTTCTTAATGTTATTACAATCTACGAACTAAGAAGAGAAGAAGATCGATCGCGTGAAAATCATATAAACGCAGATGTTGTATCAAGGTAAAATGGGCAGGCCCGCGGTGGCATCGGCCAAGATACGTAAAAAGGGAGCGCGTGGCAAAGATCAAACAGCTGGATCATCTCGTGCGTGCGCGCCTTTAGGTAAGGATCTCTTTCTTACGGGGGAAAAAAAAAAAGGTGGGTACTGGCCTCGACCCAGGTGCAAACCGTCGTAAGCTTCGTCGTAAGGGCGTGCGTAACAATGCGCGCGAGCGCACGTGCGTGGAATACTCTATGCACATAGATCAATATGTAACCCGTCCAAGAAAGAACTTAATCAGATGTAGGGAGTCATTTTCTTTTTTTACTTTTTCTTTTTTTTTTTTTTATTCTTTTTTTTTCGTTTTTGATAACATCCAACTAGATATTGTATTGATATTATAAATTATTTTCCATTCCTTTTTTTCTTTTTTTATTTTCTTCCTGCGATCTCTGGTGGAAAATTCTGCAACAAAAAAAAAAACGAAAGAGAGAGAGAGAAACGAAGAAAAAAGAAAAAGAGAGAAAAAAGAAGAAGAAATGAAAATAATTTCTAGAACGAAGAAATAAATTATGAATGATGATAAATGTGATTTTTCATGATAACAGAATGTTCTGTAATGGAATGTTGATTAACAAATGATGAATTTATATAGAGAAAATAAAGAAATAAAAAGAAAAGAAGAAAAAAATTTTGAAGGAGAAATGTATAAGTGCACGGAGTCCCGTAATTGTCTTTTTTTGTAACTAGAGATGACACGATGCGTGGGTATCCTAAAGAAAGAGAAAGAGAGAGAGAAAGAGAGAGACAGAGAGAGAGAGAGAGAGAGACTCGTTTCGAAAGTGCAACGGGTTCCTAGGAGGAGGCGTCATCCCGACTGCCAGGCTCATTAAGGCTAATGACGCGGATCGCGCAATTATTCCAATAAGAGGTGGCCCACCGCTAAGTTCGAACCGAACCTATCAATTTGTTATAATTATAACGGCGATATACGCTCTCATCTACCTCTGTACGCACTTACCAAATTACACGTCTCGATTCTACGAACGTCATGTGAGCGTAAAAGCCTACGGTCGAAGTTCTTTCACGTTCGTCGTTCCTTTCACAGGGGCGAGGGGGAGGAGGATAGGAGGGAAAAGAAGAGGGGAAAAAAAAAGAAAAAAGAAAATGAAAAAGGATAAAAAGGAAAGAAAAAAAAAATATGCCCTGAAAATAGCTTTCTCTTAACGATAATCTCCATTGAACTTTTTCCAATTTTTCAACTACAAATGAGAATCGATTATCGTTGAATAATTATAAGAATGATGAATGGGACGATAGTGATAGAAACTTTTCGACGTTAATGCGAAAGATTTTGTCGTATTTGCTTGTGTATGTTCTAACGTAGATTGCATCGATATATACGCGGATGGCACTCCCAGTATATAAACAAAACTCGAGGATCACCGTTCCTCCTGAGGAAAAGGAGTAAAAGAAGGAGGAAATATAGGAACTTAATATATTCATGGCACGCGAATGCCTAAAATAAATCGTCTTAAGTATTCACGCACTTTACGGTTCTCCATCTGGCATTAGAAGACCGATGACGCGGCGAGGCTTTCGTAAAAAAATAAGAAAAAAGAAAAAAAAAAAAAAAAAAAAGTAAATACGAGCGTCTCGAAAAAATTCAAACGGTCGAGCGACCACTTAGCGAGTACTCTCGAGCCGGCGGACACGTGTCCAAAGCGTGGCCGTAGGCGCGACCACGTGTCAACACCAGGAGAAGGAAAGGCTTGCGGAGAAAAGTTCTTGGAAAAAGAAAGCGCATCGACCCTTTACCGTATAGAAAAAAAAAAAAAAAGAAAGAAAAAAGGAAAGAAACCAATCCATGGATATCCTCGGATAGAAATAAAAAGATATTTCTATTTATATATGACCGAATCGATGTTTGCGTATTTAATATATCGAGAAATGGAAGAGATAAATATGAAAAGTAAAGAGAGAGAGAAAAAAAGAAAAATAGTTCTATCAGGCGAAGAAGGGTAAGAGCTTAACAGAGTTTGCGCGCGCACGTAAGCTCCAACACCCTTGGCGCGTGGGCAGTGCTACGGAGGAAAGGCAGTATAAGAGACCTTCCCTCGCACGTTTGGTCACTCTTTCAAGAGAGACACCTACGTAAGAGAGTATACTCTCGGGCGTGCATAAAAGAGAAGAAGAAGAAGAAGAAAGAACGAGAAGAGAGACGAAGAAAGCAAGTAGACTTGAGCGAGAACGAGTGAGGTCGCGCGCGCGCGCCGGTAAAAACGGCGCGAGGTGGCCGGTCGCGTGCAAGAAGGTAGGGGGAAATAGGCGTGGTTCGCGGTGCACGTCCGTAGTCGTACTAACGCGAGACGGGCTCGTCGTGCGCCCACCTCGAGAGGGCTCGCCGGGGCTCGCGCGAAGGGGGACGAGACTGCCCGAAGAAAGCCGAATAGTGGGGGTAAGCGGCACGGGCTCTCTTAGTGGAATGGTGGGGATGAACGAAGCTACGATCAACTCCACACATTGAAGACGAACCACATGGATGAAGGCAACGGGTCTCTCAAAGTTCACGCACACGAAAATCCCACTGTGGACGCGGCCTGCGCACGTGTAAGGATTTTACATGTGAGAGCGAGCGAGAGATGTAGAAAGAAAAAGAGAGAACGAGGAGAGATAGAAACAGAAACAGAGAGAGAGAGAGAGAGAGAGAGAGAGAAAAGAGAGATAGTAGGAGAGAAGAAAGAGAGAAAGAGAGGAGGGATGGAGAGTGATGCCGAAGAAGGAATAAGGGAGAAGGGGGAAGCGATGTAGAAGGTAGAGGGGGTAACCGAACGCGGCCGAAGGTGAAACCCGCGAGCCGAGCTCGACTCGCAGTCGGCGCGAGACCGCGCTACTGGAAGGGTCGTTGTTATCGTTGACGTTACTATTATTTGTTATTGTTCTTCTTCTTCTATCGTGTCGCGTATATGCACGCACGAATCTTTTCTTATCGATACGAACACATCACTACCTTTTACTAAACTAATTTTCCTTCTTATTTTCCTCCTTTTCCTCTTGCATCTCTTTCTCTTCGACCTCCTCCTTCTCCTCCTCCTTCTCCTCCTCCTCCTTCTCCTCTTTATCCTCTCGCTCGCGACGCGAACTCGATAACGAGAGAAAAAAGAAGAAAAAAAAGAAGAGGAAGAAAGAAGGGTTGATACTTTTGCTCGATCAACCTCCCACCATCGAATCTTTTTCTCCTCCTTCTCCTCCTCCTCCCTTTCGTCTTCCTCCTACTCTCCCTCTCTGAAGAATCTCCTCCCCCTTCCCCTCACTCTCTCTTTCTCGTTCTTCACTACCACCACCACCACCATCACCACCACCTCCTCCACCTTCACCTCCACGTCCACCTCCGTTCGTATGTTCGTCGCTGGTTTCTCGCGCGCGCGAACAGACAAACGTCGCCGAGGCACTCTCGCTCCATCGTACTACCATAGTTAGCCCCAAGGAAGAAGAGGATAGGAGGAAGACGAAGAAGTTGGATCTCGAGTCTGTGATATCTCTTGATATACGTGCCTCTCTCTCCCCCGTCCACCCTAATATCTATATATACTCTTGTCTTTTTACTCTCTGCCCTTTACAATACTCGCTCGTCCTTTTCTACTTGCACTCGCCAGAAGTTTTACGCAAGAAGAGGGTAGCTCTACTCGCGTAGTCGTTGGTGGCGAAAGAAAAAGAAAAAAAAAAGAAAAAAAGGGAATGAAAGTTTAGCGTTTTTTCCCTGTTTAATGTGACGAACCAGTGTTCTTTGCGTTGCTCCTAGAAGTGACAAAAATTTGTCTGAAAGAAATAAAAAGGAAAGAAGAAAGAAGACGTGACACAAGAAAAGAAAGAAAGAAAGAGAGAGAGGGAAAACGTGTATCGTGTGTGTGCGTGCGTGTGCAACTAATTATATATACACATATATATATATATACACACGTATATATACATTTAAATGAAGTGAAACGAGCGAGTCTTCTTTGTTGTTATTGTTATTTGTTGTTTCCACTTTTTATTCTTGCGGCGACAAGCAGAAAGGATCATAGTGGAGGACGTTGCTCGATTGCCATTTGATCGAAATTTGCTCTCTCTCTCTCTCTCTCTCTCTCTCTCCTTTCTCGTTCATCATACATACATCGTGCCCGATAGCTGTGATAATACTCTCGAAGGATACTACAAATTTACACTACGACTTACGCTTTTCTTCTATGATACACAACGCGTCGTTCAGTGCCTGTTCTATTGCTGTGATCGCGTGACATTATTATTGTTGTTATTGTTGGATCAACGTGTACTGAGGAACGTCGACGTCTTCCAGCTCAAAGGATCGGAAAAGAAAAGGAGGAAGAATAGAAGGAGAAGAAGAAGAAGAAGAAGAAGAAGAAGGAGAAACGTTTTCAGAATCGGAAGGAACTGAATATCGAAGGGAACGAATGCTCAAGATCCTTTAAAATTCGACCGGTAAGCTGCAAATTGTCATCGTCATCGTCTCATGATCGGTCGTCGAATTCTTTTTTTATCTTCTGTTTCTCTCTCTTTTTTTTTTTTTTTTGGGTCTTTATTTGCTTGTAAACCTCAAAACAATTAGGAATCCGAGATAACAATCGATACCAATTATTAATCGTTATCTTCGACAAAAAAAAAACACAAAAAAAACAAAAAAAGAAAAAAAAGAAAAAAAGAAAATCACAAAAAGTAACTTACAGATATTTTATGATATCAATATTTAATCAGATCAGCGAATCTTTTTGTTAGATTTCCGTAGACTATACTTAAGAAATTGCGTGTTTCGTCGTGTTATCATCAAGTGGAAAGTGGAACGGCTTAATCTACGATACACCTTCAAAGAACGATATTATCGATAGGAATTGAGACCTTGTCGAGATTACGTCGTTAAATTGATTAATCCCGCCGCATTTAGCTTTAGCCTTGCTTTGGCGATGTTGTCATTTCTCGATGTTGTCATCTAAGAAGGGACACTCGAAATCTATGGTCCATAGAACGCGATAATAAATAATAAATAATGATAATAATAATAATAATAACAATAATAATAATAATAATAATAATAATAATAACGATAAAAAAATATTTTAATTTGGAATGGTATTTATCAATATTTTTTTTTCTTTCCTTTTTTTTTTTCTTCTAAAATGTCGTCGATTTTTTTTCTCTCTCTTTCTCTTTTCCTTTCTCTTTCTTTTTCCTTTTTTTTTTTTTTTTTTTTTCAAGAATTCTTTTACATTCATCGAGACAACAGCGTGTGTTGTATTGAGGAAGGAGAGTAAGGAGAATTTATATTCGTAGAAATTTAAATTGAGTAGAAACGTTAGATTGAATACATCGTCTTCAAATTACGAGAATTGTCGGTTGCTTTCTTCTGAGAGAAAAAGAGTGTAGGGGGTGGTAGGGGGAGAGAGAATCAGCGAGAGAAAGAGAGGGTGTATTGTGGTAGGGGGAGAGAGCTAAAGAAAGGGAAAGAGAGAGACGTAGCAGGAGAAAAGAAAGAAAAAGGAAGTGTTCTTCTCTCACGAAGTGAAGAGAAAAATGTGTCTCGCCGAGGTATCGGCTAATATCAAAGGCTTTCTCCCATCGGGAACCCTCGTTGACAGAAGAGTGCGTTTATAATCGATGTTGGATAAAGAGTCGCGTGTATATATATATGTACACCATATATACATATACATACACACATGTGTTTATATATGTGTGTGTGTGTGTGTGTGTGTGTATGTGTGTGTGTGTATGTATATACTTATGTCGTAGATGATCACGTGCGAGGGCGGCTTTTAATAATGGCATATGCGCGAACCGTTCAACCGAGCGTCGCGACGCTCAGCGTCGGAAGTGGAGCGAACACGAACAAAGTGGGAAGCTAACGTATATACATGTCTTTGTACATGTGCGTGTGTATTATATATTTCTGTGTGTTGGTCGCCTATATTCCCGTTGCCGCTTAGTATCATTGTCGTTGTCGTCATCGTCATCGTCGTCATTGTTATCGTTGTCGATGGGTGATCACATCACCGATCGAATCCCTTTTCACGCTCTTTCTCTCCCTTTTTTCTCCCTCTTTCTCTCTCTCTCTCTCTTTCTTTCTTTTTCTTTTTCACGCTCGACCTTTTCGTTCGTGAGATAAACTCGTCTCGTTTTATCGGATTTCTAACGGGCCGCGTGCGCTTTGCAATATATCAAAAATTACGGATCGACGAGATGTTTATAGCTAAAGGGACAAAGAAAAAGGAAAAGGATAAAGAAAGAGAGGAAAAGAGAACAAACAAACGAAAACAAACAAACAAAAAAATAAATAGAATCTTTTGAGTTTGGTACTTTTCGTCATTATTACTTCTTTGACATTTATTATGCACATATGCATGTATGTTGTATGTATTAAACAATTCCATTGCGATAATCGTCGATTGTTTTGCGGAAGTTGCGTCTAGACTATAGTAATTCAATTGTTTATTTTCTTTTCTTTCCTCTTATCTTTTTTTCCTTTTCTTTTTTTCTCCCTCTCTCTCTGTCTCTTTATTTTTCCGGATATTCAAAAGTAAACCAAAGATCTATCATATTTCTCGGGACAATTCAATTGTATTGAGAAATTTGTTGATTTCTTTCGTTCCCTCCCCCCCTCCACCCTTCCCCTATCCCTCTCCCCTTGCTTTCTTTCCGGTGGTGAGATCACGTAGTAGGAGGATGGTTTTCACAGATCGAAAACGGACGTGCCTCGTGGCTGGCGCTCATTTCTTCTCGAAAATCAGCCACGTAGAACGATCTACTGCGACCAATCTCTCTTTTACGCGTGTCCCTTCACGGCTCATGACTTTGGTGAGTACGCACGCGCGCTCCCTTGCCCATGTCCATGCCGATGCCCATGCCCTTATTCATGCTCACCGTGACGTGCGCTCGTGCTAATTCTTTTCTCTCCTTTTCTATTTATCTCTTCTTTCTTTTATTTGTTTTTTTTTATATCTTCACGTACTAGACAGCGATGAAGAACATATATATATATATATATGCATGTATTCAGAGTTTTTAGAATGATTTATTATATGGTAATAAATAAATGAGATAAACATTATTTTCGTTGAATAAAAATAACATTAATTCGTCCAGGTAGGTTTGTTGACGTCTATATTTAAATTCTCTCATATATTGTATTAAATTACGTACTATAATTAAAGCGTAGGGGAGTATAGTAATCGTGCGAATGATGCCGCCTCCATTGTTTTAATCGACTTCTTCGTTGACATGACCACGCGCGATAAGAGCCAGCAAAGTCAGCGGCCTTCGTTTTGTGCGTGCATGCGTGCGTGAATATCGGAAAGAGGGTGTGTGTATGAGAGAGAAAGAGAGAGAGAGAGAGAGAGAGAGAGATAAGAAGAAAGAAAAAGAAGAAAGAGGTAGGAGACGTAAGACGAATGGTGCACACGAGAAGGAGGTGTCAGGTGTCACGGCTGTCCGGTTTCGTTTGCAAACAACACGGTGCTAGCGGCAAAAACATTTTCTCTTGGACAGTTCAAGCCTTCTTCTATAGATCTCCAATGGGTATATATATATATTTCTATATATATATATATATTTCTATATATATATATATATATACGATCTTTCTCTTTGTTTTATACATGAGTTTTAGGAATTGGTCCAGTATTATCTCCTGATATTAAAGTCCATCGATTTTCAACGCTTATCGTAATGGATCATTTCGTTTCTAATGTTTTTTTTTATTCGTTTACCTACAAACTCAACGATTATTTCAAATCGATACCGCATCTGTCCTTTTATCTTCGTTAAACGATTAAAAGATAATCTTATAAGAGTTTTTAATTTCTAGGTATATTTTTAATATCTAGGTATATTATCAGGCGAATATGTTACAGAGAAGGAGGGAGGGTGAGAGAGAGAAAGAGAGAGAGAGAGAGAGAGAGAGAGAGAGAGAGAGAGAGAGAGAGAGAGAAATACGTAATATACTTTTAATATGACAATTTTTAATCCTAAATAATAGTAAAAGTATATAACGAAGTGTATACTTTTAAAATACTTTTTACCATTGATATTCGTTGACATCGTTAAAGGATTACATAGAAATGAAATTATCCGTGTGAAAATCGGTTATCGATCCATTAAAAGCTCGGCTTTTCAAATCGAACATAGGAGAAAGGTCGCCGTGGATGTGCCGTGGTTACATCGTAAAACCGTCGATCCGTGTATCTCGAACGGTACAGAGAGGATTAATCGAGCTTCGTGCCGTCGCATCGACGCTGCCACCGTTCGGCCGTCGTAACCGTAGCGACGAAATGCGAGCAAGCAGCTGCGCGCGCGCGAGACCACATAACTTCCCCGAGACGCCCTTTCGCGCATAATGATACATCGCGCCGGACACGAAAGTTATACGCTTTAATTCGAGGCTCGCGCTCGGTGAGCAACGTATATCGATCGCCAATTTGCTATGCAGATCGTAGCCCTTTCGAAGCTGCTCTCGATTGCATTCCCTGCGATTGCACCGTGTCTCTTTCTCTCTCTCTCTCTCCCCCCCCTCTCTCCCCTTCTTTTTCTCTTCCTTCCCCTCTTCTCTTTTTTCCTCTCAACTCCCTACCTCTCTTCCTCTCGTATCTCTTTCTTTCTTTCTTCTTTTTCCTTTTTTTCTCTCTTTCTTATTCTCTTACTTTTTTTTCAATCTCTCTCTCTCTCTCTCTCTCTCTCTCTCTCTCTCTCTCTCTCTCTTTCTTTTTTTTTTTTATGTATATCTTACAATGTAGAAAGACAAAGAGAACAAAGAAATTATCGAAGGATAGTTTGAGGCGACTTCGAAGCGTAGAATGGTAGCCGATATCTGGGAGATAAGATTATGGTGTCGTTCTCCTTCGAAAGACAATTACATACATACCTAGCTGGCTTTTATCTCTCAACGTGCGAGCATTATCTTTCTCTCCCACAGTCACGATATAAATCGCTATTATCGTATCTCCCTGTTCTACGATTGTACGAAAATTTATTCGGGGTGGACGGGGGAGGGGCGAGGGGAGAGGGTCTTAGCTCGAAACGATTATAACGTCCGATCCAATTATCGGGAATAGTTATAAAGCTTCCGCCACAAATCAAGAGAGAGAGAGAGAGAGAGAGAGAGAGAGAGAGAGAAAGAGAGAGAGAGAGAGAGAGAGAGAGAGAGAGAGAGAGGAGAGAGTTCGTTGATTGCTTCGGTGGATCGACGTTCAACGAGGCAACAGTCGATCGATCGATTCAGATCGAGCTACGGATAGCGAAGATCTTTCCTTGCTAACCGACTACGCTCGAGGAAGCTCTCTTCTCTTTAAAGAGGAGAAGGAAAGATGAAGATGAAGAGAAGGAGTAGGAGAAGGAGGAGGGGGAGGAGGAGGAGGAGTCTCTCTTCTTCGATATATCCTGATTTTTGTCGATCCATCGTGCGAGAGGAGATCGAACGTGAGCAATCTCTGGTGGTTGGTGGTACGCCGGCGCAATTAGGAAATCCATTTGGCGTAATTGCGCGAGAAGAAAGCACGGCCGGTAGCGAGCAAGCGGAGCAAGTTGTTTCTTTTTCTCTTTCTAGGATGATCGCATGAAACTTTGCGTTAATCTTTTCATATAAGATCCAAGCTGGTCATTTATCCATCTTTTCTCTTTCATTCGCCTTTTTGATTTTATTTATTTATTTATTTATTTATTTATTTATTTATTTATTTATTTATTTATTTATTTCCTTTCCCCTCCCCCTCCCCATCTCCTTACATCTTTGAATCTCACTCATTTAAAAGAATATTTTTACTTAAAGTCGGATTGTGCGTGTGCCTGTTAATGCCATGTGTGTTTGCCCTTCTGTTGTGCGGCTCGGTATAAGAGCATAAATCAGAATTATTAGTTTTACAAAGAGAAAAACTTATAAATTATAATATTTCAAATGTAACGTAAGATCAGGCGTTAGATTTTGAACGTGAAAGTTGAAAGTGAACGTATATATATGTATGTCTCGTCCCATTGGAATTAGAAAATACATATACATACCACAAGAAATGGACAACGATATAGAATTATATTATTAACGTACTTATCCCCTTTGAATAAAAATTTCATCTTATATACTTTTGACCGATTACCTTAAGAAGATATATTATTTTTATTTATCCATTTTTTGCTTGTGATGTTTTAATTAGAAAAAGAAAAAGAAAAAAATCCTCCCCACTCTTTTCGCATTCATTCATTCGTACAATTTCGAAATATATCGCGTTTAATATATCGACGATAAATTTTCGAAATGGAAAACTCGAACACGTTCGTCGAGTCTTAGTAAACCATCCCGAGAAATCTGTCGTGTTATTTTCATTGGCATTTCGATCGAGAAAGGGAGAAGAGAGATTTCTTTTCCGGATCACGCCCATCGTTTTTCCGTAATTCTTTCCGTACGATTTCATTTCCCGCTCATGTACTACGATTCCGAGACGTACGCCCACGGAAATCGAACGACGGCGCAACGTAATGATCGGCTATTATGCTAATCCACCACGAAGGCGATTCTCGCGCGATGATACTAGCTGCGAATTGTCAGTTGCGCGTACATCGTACTCTTCGCAGTTGTCGCATCGTTCGTTGTCCCCGGTACGTGCAAGACACGAATGCAAATCGTTCTTTCTATCTGTACATATATATATATATATATACACACGCACACACACACACACACATATACATGTATGAAATTAAGTCAGTCTTTTTTTATACGATTTTTTTCACGTCAAAATTTTTTATTTTTTCAAGCATGAACGACACTTAAAAACACGTATATTAACTTTTTGTGTTTCTACTTAACATCGATATACCTATTTAATATATAATTAATATATAAAAAGAACTGTTTAATGTACAAGAAGAAGGAAAAAAAAAAAGAAGAAAAAACAACACGAAAAAACATCAAATCGATTCGACAATGATCGATGAATCGAAAAAGATCGAATTACTCGTATCGAATTCAAAGTGGTTAGAAATTTGGTTCTTCTCTTTCTCTGAAAATACGTAATAATAATGATAATAATTATAATAATAAAAATAATAATGTCCACCATTTGATTCGCTTATCGAATCCTATCGTAGATGAACGAGTCAATTTTAAGAAAAAAGGAAAGAAAGAAAGAAAGAAAGAAAGAAAAAGAAAAGACAAGAAGAAAGAACAAGAGAATCAAGAATCATGAATGAAAGCAACGAGCCCTGAGATCCGGGCTCTTTCGAGTGGAATAGTCACAAGAAAACCGGATCCACGAAAGTAGAAACGAGTTGCGTTATCTAATCTCTAGCTGCCTAGCTTAGGTTTATTTTCGATAGACATATCGACATTCTACGCGTATTAATATGTTTTTTTTTTTGTTGTTCTTTTCTTTACCTATTTTGCTTCGTTTTCTTTTGTTTTCGTTTTATTTTCTCTTTTTTCCTTTTCTTACTTTTCTTTCGAATGATGTAAAAGATACGTCTTTTTTTTTTTTTTAATGCTAAAACGACGAACACGAAGAGACGAAGACGGACTCCATCATTGCCTTTGTGTTCGTCTTGTAAAAAAGTTTTCGATGGTGGTGTGTAAATGTCGAGAAGGAGGAGGAGGAGGAGGAGGAGGAGGAGGAGGAGAAGGATGGAACGGAGAAGAAAAAAGAGGAGTTGAAGGAGGAGGTAGAAGTGGGATGGAGGAGATGGAGGCAGAGGTAGAGGCAGAAAGTCGCACGACGTGGCCGTGTGAATCGTTCCTTAATTAATTCTTCGAGCGGACGGTAATGGGCCGAGCGAAGTACGCACGCGTAGGTGGCTGGCTGCGGGTTTCTTCATCGCTCGCAGGTGTTGCCTTCGTGTAATGAACGACCGATTGGTTTTCGACGATATTTTATCCGTCCTCTTCTTCTCCTCTCTTTCTTTCTTTTATTCTTCTATATCTTTCTCTCTCTCTCTCTCTTTTATTTATTTATTTATTTATTTATTTATTTCGAGTGACCCTTCCAATTTTAACTAAGACGACCTTGTCGTTTGTTCTTCCTTCTCTCTCTTTCTATCTTTTTATATATATATATATATATATATATATATATATATATATATTTTGTTATCCGTCATAAAATTTCTCTTTTGAAACTTTGAATTCCTAGAAAAGGCTACAATCGAAACGATTACTATATTCAAGATACATAATTACAATACGATACGATACAGTATTTTAAAGTACATCGAAGTATATCAATTGGTATATCGATGAATATTAAAGTTCACAGTTAGGATTATGTTTCTTTTTTAAAAAGAAGAAACCACCCCAGTAGGACGACACGAATATTGGTTTTACTTGTACGCCTAACGTTGATCGGAGAAAGTACAAGGTAATGCGATAAATATATACACGGAGGAGGATAGTAGCGATTAATCGTCTTGTGAAGCGTTATACGTTCCGTGGGTGTATGTGTGAAAATACGAAATAGTCTCTCTCTCTTTTCTCTTCTCTCCTCTCCTCTCCTCTCCTCTCTTCTCCTCACTCTCTCTCTTTCTTTTTTCTTCTGTGGATATAGCAATGGCGCTAATGGAGCTCGCGGAGGGGTTGTTTATCGGCCTTGACCGTGAATTCATCCCTCTTTAACGAACGACTTGCAAAGGAGAAAGAAGAGAGAGATATAGAGAGAATTAGAGAGAGACAGAAAGAGAGAGAGAGAGAAAAAGAGAGAAGGGGAGAATCTGGTTGGTTGGTTCTAACGGCAAGATGCACACTGAGGTTATCTCGTCTCTTCGCTTTCCCTGTGGAAATCAATATTACTCTCTCACGTACCACCGGCAAAGCCAGGGCTCGTTTCCCTCCTTTCTCCTCTTCTATCCTCTTCTTCCCTTCATATGTTGGTGTGCTCATTCTCTCTCTCTCTCTTTCTCTCTCTCTCTCTCTCTCTCGTTCTTTCGTTCGGGTCATATAAGCTCGCTGCAGTTTATTTTTTTCTATTTTTTCTTTGTTCTTTTTCTTTTCTTTTTTCTTATAATGTATATAAGAACGTATAGATATGTGTACGTGATATAAACTCTATATTCAATTCTCTCATTATCATCCTATGCGAATGGGAAAGCGAATAGTCTTAACATTGAAAGCGATTGCTTTAAATCAAAACGATTCGATTCACTCGTATGATAATTTATTTATGACGATCGTTATTTTTCATTTCTTTCTTTCTTTCTTTCTTTTTTCTTTTTTTTTTATTTTTTTTTTTTTTTATTTATTCATCGATTTAAAAGAAAATCGTTCGATATTCTTTGCCACGTACGTTTATATCTATGAAAAATAATATTGTACTTTATTTTTCTAAAGTGCAAGATATTTACTGCTATCTGATGGTGATATTTTCACCCAGTCTTCTTTGTCTTTTTCTATTTATCTTTTTTTTCCTTATATTTTCTTATTATTTATTAGCAGATAAGTACGTAAGAGATGTCATCTTGGTGATTTTTAATCTCACTTTAACGTCGTTTCTATTTAGAACAATATTTTGTTTTTCGAACGTATGAAATATTTACAGTTATCAAAGATGATGTGTACTTTCTCTCTCTCCCTTTTTTTTTATCTTATATATATATATATATATATGTATATATATATACACATACATATACGATACCATACCATACCATATCATACTGTCCTTTTGTACGAAAGCACGTGCGCTGGCACGAAGGAACAATGAGATTCGTGAAATTTATGCCTTGTGTTTTCGAACGAACCTTCGGGTACGGGCGCGTGCTTTGAGATAAAAGTGAAGAAAAAGGGAGGGTAAGAAGGAGAGGAAAAAGAGTTATAGGAAAACGATATCCACCGGTTGAGAGCCGTAACCCGTTGCCGCTTACAACGTCTCTCGCGTACGGTCGTACGTATCTGTCGGCGGTTTATGTTCGCGACTCATGTAATACTCCCACTAACGCGAGCTAGATTTAACAGAGTAATTAACGCCTACACACGTACATTTAGCTGCCAAGCGCGATTGACTTTGCTCTTTCTCTTTCTCTCTCTCTCTCTCTCTCTCTCTCTCTCTCTCTCTCTCTCTGTCTCTCTCTCCTTCTTTCTTTTTTTTTTGCTTTCTACGAACACAAAGTTCGACACTCGTATCGAATGTCATCATAAAACTGATATCTTTCGATGATATAAATATTATTTTAAGGAGAAACAAAAATAAAATTTGTACATACATTTACGATATTACTTGTCCTATATCAAAAAGTTGTAACTACGTGTACTTCACGATAATTCACGATTTACGTTGTTTTCGATCCTTCGAAAGAACACAGGCGTACGTCGCGTCTTTCTTTTTTATTCTTCTAAAAATTTACATGCTTTCAACGACGATATCGTGTGTACGTGTGTAACGATAGAGGATAAAATTATTGAAATAGACGACGTTAATTATTGAATAAAATTAGCTATGAAATTTTTCTTTTTCTTTTTCCCTTTTTTTTTTTTTTTTTTCCTTGTTAAAAACACATTGAGAAAAGTTCTTTCACCAAGTGAGAAACTACTTATCCTGTACTATCTCTGAATGTGTTTATATAGGTCAGGAGGGATGCGTGGCGCCTATCGATAGGCTCTGGAGGGTTGTTCGAGTTCAAGGTCGCGCATCTTGTTTTATGTTTTAGAGTCTGCGCAGTGCAGGCGGACAACCAACCGACCGACCGACCGACACCATGGTAATGGTGGTGGTGGTGGTGGTGGTTCTCTCGAGTCCCTTTCGAGATAAATCACACGATACGTTCTCGACTAAGAGATAAACGGGATTATTTCTAAAGAGTAAAAAAGAAAAAAAAAACAAATAACTAACTTTCGATATTATTTCTTAAGGAAATGTCAACGATACAAATGTCCAATTGATAACAGTTAGGTAGTATATAAAACAGGTATATAAAATCGAGGCCGTGTAACAAAGTATTACCGAAAATAATATTCTCCCTCGAACTATGGTATTTACGATGCCATAATATAAAATAATACTTTCAGCCTTTCTTTCCTTTACATCATCTATATTTCCTTCTTCTCCTTCACTCGTTTCTACTAGACTATACTCGATATACTTTCTACGTCCTCACTCCGTTCCCTTTCTCTCTCTCTCTCTCTACCTCTCTATCTCTATCTCCCCCTTTTCCTCCTCTTCCCTCTCTCTCTCTCTCTCTCTCTCCCTCCTATCTTTCGCGGTTATTCGCTTCCGTAACGGCCGTTGAACGATCGCTGGCGCTAGGAAAACGATCATTCTCTATGGTCGAACAGGTAGCTGGGTTGGGCCAGGTCGTTAAGTAGGTGTACATACCTGCCGCAATCGCGGAGTCGCCAAAGAGCCTGGCTACTGGAGTTAACGAGTCTTCTCCGTGCTTTTCTCCTTTCTCATCGTCTTCTTCTTTTTCTTCTTCTTTCTCTTCTTCTTCTCCGTCTCCTCCTCCTTCTCCTCCTCTACCTCCTCCTTCTTCTTCTTTCTTTCTTTCTTTCTTTCTTTCTTTCTTTCTTTCTACTCTTCTCTTTTTCATCTTCTTTTTCTGATGATCCTTCTTTCACTGCAGCAGAGTGTAGGTTCGCGAACAGGTATCCAAGCTTGTCTTCTTCTTCTACTTCTTCTTCTTCTTCTTCTTCTTCTTCTTCTTCTTCATCGCCGTGTGGGCAGATAGATGCAGGAGGAAATGCATCGAGATATCGATATCCAACCACGCGCCTCCAGCCGAAGATGAGGAACGTCCACCTTGTCCCGTGCTCTCGTATTCGCGGCTCGTATATACACACACAGGAGTCCTCTCTTATCTCCGATCGGATCTCGTCGTCTTGCTCTTAAAGCGACCGGCCGTTTGACGTCTCTCGACGATCTTCCTTCAGTGGTGCTCAAAATTATTATGAGACTTCAACGTAGAAAGAGAAAGAGACGAATAGAAAGAGAAAGAGAGAGAAAGATAGAGAGAGAGAGAGAGAGAGAGAGAGAGAAAGAGAGAGAACAGAAAGAAAGAAGAGAAATCGAATGTCCTATCCCATTTTTGTTTTTATTTCTCGAGTAAACATTCTTAGCCTCGAGGTGTCTTTACTTCATTATTCTATCGCGATCGATCGAATTGAGACCGTCATTAAATATGTGTACCTATCTATCCATCTATGCATACCACCACATGTATTATACTTCGTTTAACTCGCTCCTTTTTAAATTGCGGTTACTTTTTGCGGTTTTAACGAGAGGAGCTACCACTTCATCATCGAGATTACTCGTGGATGAATTTATTCTCGTTAACATCAGCGTACGTATATAAGTACTCTCTCTCTCTCTCTCTCTCTCTCTCTCTCTCTCTCTCTCTTTCTCTCTCTCTCTCTCTCTCTCTCTCTCTCTTTCTCTTTCTCTTTCTCTCTCTTTCTCTCTCTTTCTGTAATTTGTTATTATTTTTCTTTTCTAATACGTAAGAAAGGATTAACAATTTACGTTACCGGAAGAAGAAGGGTACCGTCTCGTTAACACCAATAGATATCCACTTGTACGTTTAATACTAATAATAATTAATAGGATTACAAGGTAACTCGTTTGCTATATCCATATCCATAGTCATCGATAATGACTATTATTAATTTAATGATCGATCGTTAAAACGAATGATTCGTACGGTTGAGAATTGCCTGTAGAAATGGAGGGGAGGGGAGGGGGAAAAGAACGGCAAGAAATGTCTGTTCTTTCCTGGTCCTTCTCAAGGACGTCGTCGATTACTAGTGGTAATCTAGATTTTGAGAAGAAGAAGAAGAAGAAGAAGAAGAAGAAAAAGAAGAAAAAGAAAAAAAATAAAAGCAGAAGAAAAAGCAAGTGACTCTAATTCAAGCATACGTACGCTGTTATTTTAAAAATATACTCCTACTTAAAGGTGTCAAGGGGAATAGGGTTTATCTGGACGTTTCAAAAACGCGCGCATCGAATCGCCAAGAAAACTTGGCAAACGAATTTGTCCGTGTAGCCGAATGAAATTACATCGATATTTATACAGGATTACCAACAATTTCTTTGTTTTTAAATAAATGATCGAGCAAAGAGGAAAGAGAAAAATTATACGTAAGAAGAAAAATAAAAATAAAAAGAAAAAAAAGAAATATAGGAAGAAAGAAAGAAAAATATCAACGAAGTACTTCGATAACTTACCCCTTTCTGATAGGAAAGATCGAAGAGAATGGCCGTCGTTGAAGGTGAAAGGCGAGATTCGATTTTGGTGTTGCTAGGATCGATCGAAGTTTGGTTTGTTGTACACCTGTTGCCGGTTTCGTGGACCAACTTAAGGTCCCTCCTTGGCGGCTCTTTCTCCTCATTTGTAGACACACCGGCCCTCCCACCTTCGTCTTATTTGTACATGCAGGTATCCTAACGGCTTACGTTCTCTCGCTTGCTCTCTCTCTCTCTCTCTCTCTCTCTCTCTCTCTCTCTCTCTCTCTCTCTCTCTCTCTCTCTTACTCACTCATACTCTTTCTCCTTCCTTCGCCTTCTTCGACAGTAATAAATTCTCTGCCGTGTCTCCTTCTCTTCTTTTTCTTCTCTCTTTCTTTCCCTCCCTTCTTCCCTCTCTCTCCCTCTCCCTCCCTCTCTCTCTCTCTCTCTCTCTTCTTTCTCTTCGCCTTCTTTCTTCTCTTCCTTCGACTTTTCTTCGTCTTCTTGTGGTCCGCATTCGCGTTATTCCATTGTGTACTCACTTGTTTAAAAAAGAAAAAAGAAAAAAGAAAAAGGGAGAAAAAAAAAAGAAGATAAAGAATGAATCCGGTCGTTTGCACTTCGGGAGCAGTTCTTTTTTTTTTCCTCACTATCTTTGTTTCCTTTTCTTTTTCTTTTTCTTCTTATTCGTTGTGTTGTGTTGTGTCTCTTTCCAAGCACGAAGTATACTGTCAATGGGTGTGAATTGGACTCGACCGTGTGGAACGATATAAATTTCTCTTTTTTTCTTGTAACTTCCGAATGCTTTGTAGTATTGTAACAAATTTTACATAAATTCATACGTCAACTATGACGTCTGTTGTTATAACACTCATCAGTACAAAAATATATATAATGAGATATTGTTTTTATGAATCGCGATTATGATTCTTTTTTTTTTTTTTTTTCTTTTCACAAATGTTATAAATGTTACAAACGTTCCAAATAAAATTGAAAAGAAATTCAATTCTATTTCACTTTGGCTTTGTAAATTTGCGTATTATTTATTTCTTTTTTTTTTCTTTTTTTTTTGTTTCTTCCCTCTTCTTTCAACTTTTAGCGCAAAGGTTCGAAGGTGCATCGATTTAGATGTTAATTATGCGACACCGGTATATAATCACGCAGAGTTGACCGTTAACCGACGAGTACGTCTGTAAAAAATGCCAGTCGTCATCGACACTTCAAGCTTCATTGCAAATTTTCTGTTCTGTATATTTTTATTATCAAGAAAACGTGTTAAATAAAACGTTTGCAATCAGTAAGAGTATATACAATATATAAATTTATATTAAATATAATAGTATATAATATATAAATTTATATTAAATATAATAGTATATATATATATATATATATATATATATATATATATATATATATACATTTATATATGCATGTATAATATTATATTTAAAATATATACTAGAAAAACGACGGGAGCTTTAAAAAGAGTTGAAAATGTGATAAAATTTTGTTGAATTATTTCACGCTTGATTACGTGCCACTAATGATATTCGTAAATAATTTCTTTCTCTCTCTCACACACTTCCTTTTCTTTTTTTCTTTTTTCTTTCTTTCTTTCTTTCTTTCTCACTTTTGAATCACGTTCATTCGTACTTTTGAAATCGTTCATTGAGATTTATTTCTTTCTCATGCAACATTCTTCGTCGTTAGTGTTCATCTTTTTCTCTTCCTCTGCTTTTCCTTATTATTATTATTATTATTATTATTATTATTATTATCATTCTTTTTTTTTTTCCTTTTCTTCTATCGTACACGTCTAAACGAGGAAACCACCTGCGGCGTTATCGACACGTGTAGAATTCTATTCGTTCAATCGTATTCTAACTCATTCAAGATGGGAAAAAGAAAAATCCTATTTGCCTATCTTTTAAACATACATACAAATCACGTTCCGTTACGAGCAAACTTTCATAAATGTTTCCGGCAAAAAACGATTACATTCGGTTGATTTCTTAACACTTTAAGGTAGTTAACCGATAATTAATAATCTATTTGTATAGAGGAAGTAAATATGTTCGAGGAATGATTATTAACTTGTTAATCAAATCGTTAACTTATACATAAAAATATTCAATATTATTCAAACAATCGAATAAAGTTTGTTCGTCTCGTTGTTATTATGGAAATATGTTAGAACGAGAAAGTAGAAAAAAAGAATAAAAAGAGTATAAAGTCGATCGATATAGCTAAATAAAAGCTCTTGGTAACTCGTTAAATAAAACACCATGACATAGTCTTATGAATTGTTTATAGAGAAATGATGCTAACGATATCAAAATATTATTTGAAAAACTTGAGAACGATTAAACGGTTAGGCTCTTTTTTTACAATGATCAAGATAGTCGCAATATATATCCTCAAATCGATTTGATAACATTAAACCTTTCGATCGCAACAGTTTGATTGACAAAGTGATTTTTACATAAATATTGATTACAATGTCAATTAAAATATATATGCGCTAAATGAAACACTTTATAGGATGTATTAGGGCAAATAGTTCTATTGAATTTTTATCCAATTACTTTTCTTGATTTTAAAAGATACATTATAAAATATTATTATTATTATTATTATTATTATTATTATTATTATTATTATTATTATATATAGTCCTAGTTTATTTAAATAATTTTTACTTGTACAAAAAAATGAAAAACGAATAATACGTTTAAAGATTTCTTTACGCGACAATTTCGTTTCAATGATTGAACTATACGTTCGACATAATTAAAAATAAAACATATATATCTAAAAACAATAGATAATGAAACATGTCATATTGATTTTATACAAAGAAGAAATCCTATTCTAAAGTAAACAAATGCAAATAATAACATACAATATATTAGTCTAAATGGGGGTTTTTTTTTTGTCATAAGAAGTTCGTATAACGATTAGTGTCGAAAAGCACGACGATCATTTGAGCCTTTTGTTCGACGAGTTTACAATCCATCTTTAGTATTGGTTTGTCAATGAAACAAGAAAGTTATCTTCGTGAAAATCCTAAAAAAATCTATTTTAAATCTCAACGAGGAAATTCGGATTGTTATAAAAGAATCTTCAATAAAAAAAAAATAGAAATGAGTTGTTGTTTCCTATGTGGAAACAACGAAAAGCTTATTTGTTTACAACTGAATGGAAAATATAAAATACATTAAGTTGTATTTCATGTAACTTAATTTGTATGATATTAACACATAAATGTTAAATCTCATGTTTTGTTATATTTCATTCGAAGATTTTATTGACGATAATAAAAATCATATGGTCATGATAAAGTTATACTTTTAAAGTGAAGATTAATGTGAAAGACGTTGAGAAGTTAAAGGTGTTAAGATGTTTAAGATGTTAAAATTTTTAGAAGAAGAAAGGATGTCAGACTCGTTTAGATGATCAATATTTATTTCCCATAGAATAATCCCATATAGGTAATAAATCCCTATATAGCCTTAAACTTGTCAGACCGTTGTCTTGTAATACAGATATACAAAAGTTTCTAACAGTGATTTTAATTAAAGTTAATAACAGTGATAATAAAAAGAGAAAATTTTGTTCTTTTTGTCAAGATCAAAAATTGAATGGATTTTAAATTAATCGATCCGTCCCGATATAAACGATAGATGATGCACATATTTTTTTTCGAATATTTTTCAAAACAATCGAGGAAGAACGTGTGTTTATTTGGTTGTTGATTTACGATCGACAGTTTTGCGATTTGGTTGGATTTTCTTTTCCTTTCTTCTTAATTTGTTTTTTTCTAAATCGATCGAAAGAAAAACGAGTAAGGGACTTTGCCCTTAGCAGCGATTGGTTTGTCTCCTTACGTCATCGCGGACTACCTGCAGTCGGAAAAGAGACTAAAAAAAGACGCACAGCCCCGGGTCCGATGCAAACGAGCGAACTAGGTCGTCCTCCTAAACCCTCGTTGGTTACCGGAACCCTACGAGACCCTTGCCAGAGTTTCTCAACCAATATTACAAATTTTATTTTTACTTTCCTATATCGATTTGATCAATGAAATATAATCAAGGAAGATTTTGTTGAAGTTCTATGACATCTTTTCAGTTGTTTGTCGTTCCTTACAGAAAATACTTCTTTTTCTTTTTCTTTTTCTTTTTTTCTTTTCTTTTTTTTTTTTCGAACAACACCCGGACGTCTTCCCCCGACCACGTCCTTCCTTGATAAGAGTTCGTCTTTACGCTGAATTAAGCGTAATCTTAAAGGAAGCGGCTAACCAGATACGGAAGTTTGCCTACTGAACGAAATCGTAATACCATATGTACTCATAATAAATTTAGATAAACTTTGTCCTGATATTTCAAGGAAACAGATGGAACGTCGAAGGAAAAGATTTTTTTTTAAGTTGGACAAGAAGAATAAGGGGAGGGAGGAAGGCGAAAGAAAAAAGAAAAAAGGAAAATCCCAGAATTCGTTAGTTTCATAATAATATCGGTTGAGAACCATCGGTCGGTTCACCTGCCAGCTCGAAACGGTGGCCTGTTAATTACGCGTGGTACGAACCCACGGAATTAACAGTAGTGATCCACTATCATCTCCGGTGGTTCGGCTTTTCAAGCGATTCCCTCTTCGAACTCTCCTCGGTCCTCCGCACCTTCGGGAACACCTTTTACCTTCGAATTCCTGGATTCTTCGGGCCAACGTTTACGACGAAAGTCCATCTAGCCGAAGTCGTAGAATCTCGGCTTGTTCCTTTCTTATTTGACAGATAAGGACCACTACCATCACCACTATCATTATTATCGTCGTTGTCGCCGCCATTGGTGTTTCCTTAGCCCTGACAAAAAGTTAACCGAATTCTCGCATTAACTCTCTAAATCCATCAGCTCTCTCTCTCTCTCTCTCTCTCTCCCTCTCTCTCTTTCTCCCTCTCTCCCTCTCTTTCTATATCTCCCTTTCTCTCTTTTTCTCTTTCTTGATCTTTCTCTTTCCCTTTCACTCCTTTCTCGAAAAATTTTCCTTTTTCTTCGTTCAATTATACGATTTCTGTTTTCATTAAGCTTCTGCATTTAATTCTTGGTCTAATCGCAGTAAACGTCTGGAACAGTCGAGTAATTAATAATCATTAGTACGATTCTAAGGTAGATGGTTTAAAACGACGGAGACATCTTGTTAGATGGATCGATTCCGGTTTCGGCCGTTTGCTCCGAGCAATATTCACCGTCGTCAACTGGTGCTCGCTTACGAGTCTTCTTGAAAGATAGACGCTGCAAACGAGCACGAACTCGTTTCGAGTTAAACGAAGCTCTCGCAAGAATTCTAGAGAGAGTGTATATCTAGCTAGCTAATAATTCCCGAATAATGTGTACTCGGTGTCCGGCAACTTCTACGAGCTATTCTTTGTTATTGCTTCTTCGCAATGACAGACCAGAGGTTGTCAAGTGACTTTCACGTAAGTCTTCCTTAAATATAAATACATACACACACACACACACACACATATTGACACAAAGTATTTTTCTATACGTATATTGAATCATTCAATTTGGAAATTTACAAATTCATGATCAATGAATTTGAATGTAAAAGAAATTAAGAAAAAGAAAAAAAAAAGTAAAAAAAAAAAAAGAAAGTAGAAAAGAAAAGAAAAGAAAAGAAAAGGAAAAAGGATTCGTCTTAACTTAGAAATGAAATAGACCGATGAAATTGATGACGTTGATTTGAGCGTCACTGTTGCGAGTTACACGAGTACTTACGCTCGACTTCGGAAACGCGTTTTCGCGTTTTAAAGGATGTTGCGAGGGGGCGGTGGAGTAAGAAAGAAGAGAAAAGCGGCGACGGTGATGGCGAAGGGAGGGGGGGTGTACCTGTTCTTCTAGGTTTAATGCATCCGTTTCGACGACTTTACGATCGGCCGGGGAGGTCGTCGACGTCTCTTCCTCGAAAATAGAACGTCGTTCTTCGGGACATTGTCGCATCACGGCGTTCACGCAAGCGTACCGGGAGTACGAGAGAGATGAACAAGATAAAGAGAGAGAGAGAGAGAGAGAGAGAGAGAGACAGAGAGAAAGAGAGAGAGAGAGAGAGAGAGAGAGAGAGGGAGAGAGAGAGGAAACCGCGAAACGAAGAAAGACGTCGCGAGGAAAAAGAAGAGAAACTTGCGTGCTCGGCAGAAAGACGGAGAAAGCCGCGAACGGAATGGCAGTGAGTGATTTAGAAAGCGATGTCCGCCAACGCTTGACTATGACTGAGTGAGTGAGTAAGAGAGAGAGAGAGAGAGAGAGAGAGAGAGAGAGAGAGAGAGAGAAATAGTCAAAAGCGTATGTTGTACGTACATCGATTTCCGAGATGAGAGCTTTTCGTATCCTACGCATCGGTATTTTTTTTTTCATGTCGAAGAAAAGACAGAGAGAGAGAGAAAGAGAGAGAGAGAGAAAGAGAGAGAGAGAGAGAGAGAGAGAGAGAGAGAGAGAGAGAGAGAGAAGAGCCGTTAGGAGCCCTCAGGCCACCCTTTTTTTTCCCCCTCTTTCTCCTCTTCCTCCGAGATGTCGCAGAGACCGCAACTCCCACGAGACCGTTTACGATCTTCCTCGCCTTTAAGTCCTCTTCACGCAAGACCACCTCTCCATGATTCATTTTATACTGTTTTAGACCCTCAGAAGAAAAGCTTATTTTCGTTCGATGATTTTCTGGCATGTAGAATATCTACTTATCTGTTACGCAATTTGTTTTTAGTTTTGTTCGAAATCAATCTTTGATATTATTATTATTATTTATTTATTTATTTATTTATTTATTTCTTTTTTTTATTTGTTTTAATAAAAATTGTACATTTTTATTATTGAATAAGTAGCAATAAAAACAGTAGCATCAGCAGCAACAGTACAATCATCATCATCATCAGCAGCAGCAGCAGCTCATCATTATTAAATTTTAATAACGATGAGTAAGGATGACCGGTGACCGTGTGAAAACAGCTTAAGCTCCTTTAGGCATACCAAAGTGGAGGCGTTCGGACCTTTAAAATACGAGAAGATCGACGCTAATGCTTTTGGTTTGTCTTCAGGGACAGCGTGGAATCCCGATGGAACGCGAGTCCCTCATTTGCGCTTTCGTATAACTCGTTACTATGAACAAGTCCTTCAAGGACTTCCTTGGCCGCATCGAATTCCATTTGGTTATGGGTTCCGACTAACACGCTCGTTCTATCCCATTTTCGAAATCTTTTTCTTTCAAAATAGAAAGGAACATCTAATTTCTTTTTTATCACAATGAAGAAATAGAAAACGAAAGTTTCTTCATTTGCGTTATAGGCTATCTCACGTAAAGTTTATATACAAGCATATATCGAAATAACACATATATCGAGAAATAAAATTATATTTCTAAAAGGAAATAATATAATGTTCTCTTTTATTAATTAAAGGTCTGCAGAAATCAATTCTTTCTTTCTATAAATAAATATATATATATATATACATACACAGTCAATGTCCATAAAATCGATAGTTTTAATGGCACGACGAAAATATTTTGTATAATACCTAATACGGAGCATTCTGTATAATTCATTTTTGCTTTCTTTTCTTTTTCTCTTTTTTCTTTTTTTTTCTTTTTTTTTTCTTTTTTTTTTCTATTTTTCTCAAAACACTTTGCATATTTCATCGAGATATTCATAGATCTCTTCGATCGATTATTTGTAGAGTGCCGATGATGGGCCAAGAAAAAAAGAGAGATAGCGCGGTTTAAATAGATAAACGACATCGCGTGGGGTCGTCTGTTGTTCAAACGAAGAACTCATTGAAATGGCCGTGATATCTTGCGATATGTCTTATGAAAACACATAACATAATAATGTGCAGACTTTATGGGTCGATTATCGGCGCGGGAGTCGGCAAGATCCCATTAAACGTGGCTCTAAGCTTCTTCTCTCGCTCTTAGGTGCCTCAGCGTGTGGCACCTGTCCGCCTCTGAATCAGTTCTCTTCTTTCCGAGGATCGTGACGCTTCTACTACCTGAAACTGCTGCTAGCTGACACTCTCTCTTACCATGTTTCATCTTCTTTTTCTATCATCGTGAAATAAAAATCTCATGAAATTTGTTACGAATAAAAGATCTTTCCTTCGTTCGTTTTCGATGTTTCGTGATTAAGAATTAATTTTTTTTTCCCTGATTATATTCATCGATATAGTATCACTTATTCATCTTCGATTTATTTTTAATTCAATCATACACCGTGGTATTTTTGATTACAATTTCAAATAAAATGAAATTCATTTTCGCCAGTAATCGTAAGATTTTTAATTTGAATGGGAATTAATCTATATATGGTTGATCAATTCGAAATATTGATTCCTTCTTATCTATTTCACTCAGAACTTTTTTATTTCTATAATGTATCGACTTTAAGTGACACGATTTCGAAGAAATAAAACGATCAACCCAGATACGTTTCGCACGAGCGATTCATCGCATCTATCATCGGTAAGCTCACGTCTGAACGATAGACCGTAACAAAGTGATAATAATCGGTTTCGATAATGATGCATA
>NC_140811.1:14517500-14520000 GCF_050613455.1 Vespa mandarinia
CTTTGACTAATCGTTTCTCCATTTTTCCTCCCCCCCTTCCCCCATCCCCTTTACTCTTTTCTCCCCATACCCGAGAAAGCAAGACTCATCGATCCTCTTCGATTTGTTCTTTTTCATTTTCGCGATACTGCCAATCGACCAGGGAGCAAGACAACCAGGTTGTAAACTTAAAACAAACAAAAAAAAAAAAGAAAAAAGAAGTGCTTTAGGAAGTCGATAAAATTGCTTTTGACGATCGCATTTGTTAGTTTGTTGCATTAGCCTACTTTTATCTGGAACATCGAACGTACTTTTTCGTTCTTTAACTTTTTTTTTTGTTTCTTTTTTTTTTGTTTTTTTTTTTCGTTCCCTTTTTTCTTTCTTTACAATTTTATCGTATCTTCTTTTCATCTCGAGTATCGTACATAATTATGTACATATACATGCATATACATATATATACATACATACATACATATATATATATATCGGAGAAGGATATCAACCGTTTGTCCTTCATTTCCATGGTTACCAAACGTATCTAACTATCTATCAATCTCTTTCACCGGATTGACAGCTGCACAGGTAAGTTGGCGGCGACTGAGTTGGAGGAGGAGGAGAAGGAGGAAAAGAAGGAGGAGGAGGAGGAGGAGGAGGAGGTGGTTCGAAGTCGGAGGTGATGGTGGCTCGCTCGTGGCGTGGCGCGAGCTATACAATCGTACGAAGGATTACTTAGCGCGGTAATGACGATCGGTCGGCAGATGGCGGCCGTGATAAAAACTCGTCTTACCACCGTGGCCGTACTCGGCATATAATACCTCCTCCGTACTTACCCTCTCCCTCTCTTTTTAGCGCGAATACTCTTTACCTAACGCCCTGCCATCTTCCATCGGGCGTGCCTTCGTTCCTTGCGAGCTTATCTAAAAGCTGGATAAACCGCCATCACCATTTTCTCCTTCCTTTTTAAACGTACCAAGACGCGATTCTCTATCCAACACCTACGAGAGAGATACGTATAAGAGGGTACCTATTTCTATAAACGAAGACAACGGCGAAAACGTCGACTAGAATCTTCGTGAGAAAGGATTTTCTCTTCGAACGTAAAGGGGAAAAAAAAAGAAAGAAAGAAAGAAAGAAAAAAGGAAAGAAGGGATTAGGGTAAATATTTCTCCATCAAGTCCAATCATTTTACGATAAGAGATAAGGAGAATAGCGATCGACTCGATTATATACAGCTGGTATAGTACCACCAATGTTACTATTTACGGTACTCACTACTGTTATAAGATGGAGCGGTACGCTTAGTTTCGTTACGAAGTAATAGATATCTTGTTATTTAACGAGTTACTGCGGTTCTCCACTTTCCGCCGGCTCGTGTTCCGCACCGAAGCGCGTGCAACGTCATAAAGATCGCGTTTACGTTGCGTTCGATGTTCCTTCGTTTCTTCTCATCCTTTATCTCTGCATTTTATTCTTCTTCTTCTTCCTCTTCTTCTTCTTCTTCTTCTTCTTCTTCTTCTTCTTCTTCTTCTTCTTCTTCTTCTTCATCTTTCGCTTCGTCATAACCACGGGATGTTGCTATGGTGAAAGAAGACGACGATATCCGCACGGCATCCGCTCTATGTATCTGCGATTTTATCTGATCGTATTGCAAGGCATAAATGGAATTCATTGACATTCGTGTTAATACTCGATAGAAGTTATTTCAAATTTCAAAACCGAGTCTTTCAATAATATACGTGTAGATCTTACCTATGTTAGTGTCTATAAGAATTAGATGTATAGTAGAAGGCCGATGATAGTGAGTATACTAAGGGTTCGTTCTCTGTTTCACGAGCTACGTGTATATATAAATATATATAATATATATGTATGTATATATAAATGTTTACTATGCGTTTCTTCAAAGTGCATACATTTGCGTTTAGAAGCATCAACGCAATGCGTATGTATATATGTATATGTGTATATATACATATATGTGCGTGTGCATATGTCCTTCGTTAGTTTCATGGTCGATCGATTTAGTTGAAATATACGAGAAATAACGTGAAAAAACGTAATCGGCGACCGTGAGGTTGTCAAGGAAAGAAAGTAAAAAAAAAAAAAGAAAAAAAAAAAGAAAAAAAAACAAAGAAAGAAAGAAAGAAATAACGAGATCGGCGTGAAATGGATTTGAGAATCACTGTGTCGTGGTTAATCAACACTCCGACAGACAAGATCCTTTTTGTCGCGTCCAATGAGCAGCTCCGTTAATTTCTTGCTTCCACTCGAGAGGATTTAATTTCGTAACTTTACGATCGCCTTGAAAAAAAAAATGAGAAGAGAGAGAGAGAGAGAGAGAGTGAAAGAATCATGATCCTTCCCCTTGAAACTGACGAAACATACGTATCTATGTACGCACGTATGTATGCATGTTCCATTGATCGGCATCGATCTTTTTCGATCATTGCATGAGCGTAACGCCTACGTCCGACGGTGTCGAATGTCAAACGCGGATCGTTTCGGATTGATTTACAGG
>NC_140811.1:14525000-14567500 GCF_050613455.1 Vespa mandarinia
GTCGACCGTTCCACGTCTTGGTGATCGTCTCGTCCCGCCCGGAAGTCTCCTTCTCTCTTTCTCTCTATCTCTTTTCTTAGAGGAAGGGTAGGAGAAAGAGTGAAGAGTGGGAGAAGGAAGGATAGAAGAATCTCTTCGTAACGATCTCTTGCCCCGTGGAGAAGAGTAGCTTTCGTTCGTGCGATGATGTATGGCGAAGCTTATCTTAGGCACCGACTTGGTTCTTTCTCCTTCCGCTTTCGACTATTACTTCGCTGTTAATCGTTCTGCGATATCTTTATGAGTCTTCCGTTTGCCTATTCGAGGTCCAGTTTATACGGTACATCGTAATTCTTGTAAGCGAACCGTTATATTATACATTTTTAACGAACATCATTTCTCTTTCTCTCTCTCTCTCTTTCTCTCTCTCTCTCTCTCTCTTTCTCTTTCTCTTTTTAATAGTTTACGTTGTACGTCATCATTCAATTATTTCTATTAAAGAAAAATTATTTTCTCTTAAAAGGTTTACTTAAAATGAAAGATTTTTTTATTATCTCTAATACGATCATGCCAGCACCGACATTATCTTATCTTATAATAGCTGCAAAATGAGTCATTATTTCACTAGTAGGTGGTACGTACGAACGACCATAGATAAATAAAAAGAAAGGTAAAAGGACAAAGGAGAAGGAGTGAGAAAGAGAGAGAGAGAGAGAGAGAGAGAGAGAGAGAGGGAGAAAGAAAGAAAGAAAGAAACATGGTAAAGTAAAGCGACGGTAATGAGTTGACCCTCTACGAGCGTCGACCGTTTTACGTTTCCATGGTGTCACACAAATCGTACTAAGAGATTATTTTGCGAAAGTGGGTGTCTCATTAAGGCTCGAGGGGGTTGAAAAAGGATAATCAAGAAAGATCGAGAAAGAGAGAGGAGGGTGTACACGCTTTAAAACACGTAATCCAAAGGAAGAAAGGAGACGGAAGAAAATCACGGAGGACTGCTTTACGCGATGGCGTGCAAACTGCGCTCGAAAGAGCGAAAAAGGAAAGAGTGAGAGAGAAAGAGAGAGAACGAAAGAAAGAGAGAGAAAGAGAGAGGATAGAAAGAACGCCTTGTGATATTTGCATACGGGCGATCGCGGCGTTTGCGCATATGAGGGGAATGTTTACGATATCCGCATAATGAGAGCGTGGGTGTTTCTATTAAGGCGCGGGTCTATACCTGCCGGTTCGACCGTCCTATCCAACGTCGATCTTCCTCTCTCTCTCTCTCTCTCTCTCTCTCTCTCTCTCTCTCTCTGTCTCTCCCTACCTCTCTCTTTCTCTTCTTTTTTCTCTCTCTCCCTTTTTACATTGACGTTCGTTCCATCGAATGAACCAAACTCACCGTCGGTCTTTTTCCCTTTCCGGCTATTACATCGAGTACAGAAATGAGCAAAGTCTTTAGCAAGGGGTATGGTGGATTAAAAAAAAAAAAAAAAAAAAAAAAAAAAAAAGAAAAAAGAGGGGAAAAAAAGAAAAAGAAAGAAAGAAAAAAAATAAAAATAAAAAAGAGAAAAGAAAATGGAGGTTAGTATCTCATAGAACTTTTGTGTGCTTGCTCATCGTGTGTTTTAACAGACCGCATCAAAACAGGCAAAGGAAAAGAAATAGTACTGCGGAGTGATTAGCAACGATCTAATCTTGGGTACGACAGTTCATTACTTTGCAAGTTCTCATTCATGCTACTAACCTAAATCCGTTTCGCCAGTGCGATGATAAAATCGATCGATCCGCGAGATACGAATGAAAAGCTTTACGGCCGATTGACGAAGGAAAGAACGGTACTAACGAATGAACGGACGAATGAGCAGACGGACAAGCAGTCGGTTGGATAGACGTAATTGGGAGCGAACGTGAGCGCAGTGGTTCCATGACACCCACGTTTATCCGTCGTGCGTATTTCTCGCGATAACGTTACATAATCGAATCGATCGGACGGTCAAACGAGCCGACGTTAAATGTTGGCTCTTATGGCGCGAGAAAAGAAATTGAAAATTTTCAACCGAATAAACATAGTTCACTTATCAATGTCCGATCTATTTATCTCTCACGGATAATTTACTTTTTAGGTCGATACGTAATTATTATATTAATTAGCGCATACGATAAGGGATACATGTACCATTTTTAACATTAGATTTCATATTGCACGTTTAATGATTAAACAATTGTTTCGTGTTTGTTTGTTTTTCTTTTTTTTTTCTTTTTTTTTTCTTTTTTTTTTTTTTTTTTTAATTTACGAAGGTATCTAGATGATTCAAAGCAAATTCAATAAATTCATGAGTGAAACGATCTTATCGAGTAGATGTTAAGGACAGTCGTTAACTCGTAAACATATTAACACCTCGATAATCGTGATCACATCGATGACGAAAAGAGAGACAAAACGAGAACGAAAAAGATAGAAAGAGAGGAAAAAAAGAGAGAGAGAGAGGGAGTGAGGGTTCGTTCAAGACGAGCATACAGCAAAACGATTTAACATAGATGATTTTTCCTGTCATGATTAAACTCACGCAAAGAAGAAGAAGAAGAAGAAGAAGAAGAAGAAGAAGAAGAAAAGGAGAGGTGTAAAGTGTGTCGAGAGAATGTTAGCAGTGATTCCTAGAAAATATATAAGTACGAGGAGAGGACTAGTCTTTTTCTTGTATCTCCTTCTCTCTTAAGAGAGTTTAAACTTTAAACGCTTGCGTGCCGAGTTCGAGGGCGACAAAACGAGACAGGCTTAAGGAATCGCCCACGCCTTGTACACTGTCGCCTGTCAGCCTCGAATTAACCCGCAATTACGCGATAACGTTCGTCGTACGAGCGCTGCCTTCGAGAGAAGGCAGTTTTTCTTTCCCGCATTCGTGTATTTCTTCCTTGTATACGTGTACACGTTCGTTACGTTGCGTGTATATACGCACTTGTGTAAGTAGTTAAATGTTAGCATGCGACGATTTGAAATTCCATGGAAGGTCGTCTTAACGCGAATAAATCGAAACTCGGTTTTACATCGTCCCGTACGATACGTCCGTTCGAAGGCGGCGTACGGAATTTTATATCTCCTTGATGAGCTCTCTACCGCATGTCCGTTCATACATAGTATAACACGATCGTATCTTAACATGCGAGAAAGTATACTACTTATACTACTTATTCGAGATAATTTCAACAAAGAGATATCGTCCTCTTAAAAATTGATTTTTCAAAATTTATTGTCTTCAATGATATCCTAATATATTCTGATTTAATATTTCCTCCTCCTTCTTCTTCTTCTTCTTCTTCTTCTTCTTTTTTTGCTTTCTTTTTTCCTTTTGCTTTTTTTAACTATCTATGCTCTTCGACGTATACGCAATCATACTGCGTTTTGCATTCAGCAACGCCACAGTACGGGAACGAGAGAAAGAGAGAGTGGAAATCCCACGTATGTGTACTCGCCGAGTACGACGTATCTACATAGAAACACGGACTCTGCGCACCTAAATTTCGGAGTCTGCAGTTCTTCTGCAGTGCGGCGCCATGACTCTTTCGATGCGACTGGGAGAATGCGACGTGCAAAATGAACCGCATCGACTATGAAACGTTGTAGCAGATGTAGTAACAACTAAATATGTTTTTCTCACTAGCGAGAAAATAAAAGATTAGTCATTGAATATCTCTGTAAAATGATAATGAAATAAATGTCGATAAATAAATATCTATAGATTTTCCAAGATAGTTACAAGGAAATCATTTTTGATGTCCTTCTTTTTATATTTATTATTATTATTATTTTTTTTTTTTTGTATATATTATCTATTGATTATATCTATTTTATAGATAGGACTTGACTTTAAATCCATATAAAATATTTTAAAGATCTTGACATAGATAATCATCAATAATATATTCGACGAAAGTTAGGACAGAAGTTAGATACTAAATTGTTATTTATTAGAGATAACGATACGTCATCGTACATCCTAGTAATGTATAAAAAAAGGAACACGTGTCTCGGAAGTTTTTACAATGACTTTTTTTCTTTTTATTTTTCAAATTTTTTTTCTTTCCTCAATATTATGCCAACATCATACATAATCGTACATAGTCGTACATAATCGTATATGATAGTAGCTATGTATAATTAAAGCGAATCAGTCTGATCAACTTGTGGATTGATTGTCTATGGAATTCGATCATTCAGATCGATTGATTAATATAGGCCAGTTTTATTATCGTCCACTGTTTTTATCTTTGACTGAATACGATAAAATGTTTCTTCACAGAAAACTACTTATTTATCACGATCTATCTACTCGTTTTCAATTACAACATTATCATTGTAAATATAGGCTTAATCAAGCTTAAATATTAGAACCGATTAGTTCTTTTAAAGAGAAAGAAGAATCGATATTATCCAAGCGTGTTGTTTCGACACGGTACGTGGATATTTTTTCTTTCCTTCCTTCCATTCTTCCTTCGTTCCAGGTTTTGATAAATTTCCTTTTGCACGCCAAAAGGTAATCATTGACGCAACTGCACCTGTTGATGACGCGAGAATGAGAACGAAATTGGGTAATGAGAAAAAGCTATTTAATTTGCAAAGAGAGAAAGAGAAGAGGGACGTTATCGTTCTACGTGTATGTGTCGGTGCCTTAATCGCTTTTACAGCCGGTACAGGTGACTTCTTAGGTGAGGGCAAGAAGAAGAAGAAGAAGAAGAAGAAGAGGAGGAGGAGGAGGAGGAGGAGGAGGATGAAGAAAAAGTAAAAGAGGGGGAAGGTGGGGAGGGAGGAGGCTCCTCCGTTCTTCATGTAAACCTTGCGCCAGTCAAGTTACACGCTCGTATATAACTTTCAGGTGTTCCTTCTTCTGCTCTTTTTGAATTCTATCGAGTGCCGGTGGTTGAGCTCTCGCGATGGTAACGTTGTTGGTCGCTCGTTAATGATTCTTCGCCAGTTTTACACTCTCTCCCTTGTACGTACGAAGTGGGAGGAAAGGGAGGGGAAGGGGGAACGGGATGAGGGAGAGTAGCGAGGAGAAGGAGGAGAAGGAGGTAGAGAAGATGCGCAAGGTGCAAGCCATAAAAAGTCAATGACTTTTTATGAAAGAACGACGGTGACGGCAAAATCGCGAGAGTGTTTAATTATCGAAGCGAGGAACTCGCGAGTATGTGTCTACCGATCGATCGAGTAACGACTTTGACTATTATCGCACCAATGAGATCTCGTACCTAATAACGATCGTTTTAGAAACTCAAGACGTATTCCTTTTCTAACAGAGGAGATGAGACGTTTAAATAATCAAAATGATTCGATCGATAGTCGGAGAAAATGGCGATAAGAAAAAGAGATAAAGAGGAAGAGAAATAGATTACTTCGAATCGCTCCTTAAATCAAGCTCTAGTTGGCAAGTTGACTGTGCCTATGTTCTACATTATTGCTATCTCTTATTCTGTTTTCTCTCTCTTTCTCTCTTTCTGTATCATCTATCTATCTCTCTCTCTCAGAACACAAATTACCGAGCATTTAATTACCGTCCAATATCCAATGAATAGTCATTAATCACGTTACCGATAAACCGTAATTTTCCGAACGACGATAAAATCTGTCACACGACGTACATACATACATAGTAGGTATACATGGCGTTGTGCGTTCGTTTAGCTTCACCTGATAATACCATGTCGCTCCTTTCAATACGTTCCATGGCGCAGAAACTTTTATTGCCTCGAGCTACTTTTATCTAGTATTATCTGTACCCTTAATTAATTCATTCAAATGAATTCGTCCAAAGTTTAGCGTTAACGTTTAATCTACGTCGTTGTTTTTAAAATGAAGATTAACTTAACTTTTGAACTTTCGAACAAATTAGATTTCAAAATAGATTTGATGAAAGTCGATATTAAAAAGTTTCGATTTGAAGGAAGATCAACCGATCCACCCTCTCTCCCCCGCCCCCCCCCGTTCCCTTTATCATTTCAAAGTCGTTTCCTCCTACTGTACGAAAGTGAAGAGAGCCATCGGGCTTCTCTTCGGTAGCCCGTCTGGTTTTTTGGTAGCAGTTTGTTGGAGCCTCACCGCCACTGAGGCGAGCTTGTCTGCCCTAAGGCCGAGTACTCTCTTTCCTTCCGAGGGAGGAATGGTAGATAGACCTGAAGGTAGCAAAGGATACGAGTCTATTTACGATTCGATCAAGAGAATCTTTTTTATCGAATTTATCGAAATTAATACGAAAGAGATATATGAAAAAAAAAAAAAAAAAAGAAAAAAAAGAAAAAAAAAAATTTAAACGTATGAAATTAGTCATAGGTATCCATTTTCTTCTTTTTCTTTTTTTTCCCCTTTTTGTTTTCTTTCTTTTTTTGTTTTCTTTTTGTTTTTCTTTCTTTCTTTTTTTGTTTTCTTCTCAAATTAACACCGTAATCACATCGTGTGATCATCGTTTAGCTCGAACAAGATCTCTATTGGAGGAAGAAACATCGAAACTTAGTTAAAGCCATCGCTGATCCGAGACAGAGCACCCGGTATATCGGTAGATCGTGCGGGAGAAAGATCAAGCGCTCCACCCACGCCCACGTCTCAACCTGTTCTCTGTTTCTCTCGCGTCGAGCCGTGGTTACAGGTGCCTCCTTCGGGGCATTCCTGCTGGAATTCTTCATGGATGATCCTCTCCTCGCTTCTGCTCGCCTGCAAATCCACCTACCACGATCGGAAAGCGACGTTCCTCGACCACCTCGTCGTTCGGACCAATGTATTCGATGATCTCGATCGAGATTCGTCCCCCGAACTTCTCCTTCAAGCGAGTTAAACCCATGTGATCATTTTTCTTGAACCTTCGTAACATTAATATTTTTTTTCGAGAAACGAAATGATAGATAAACATGTCCTTGTTTATTTATACGATCCACAAATTAGTTCTTTTATATATATATATATTCTTTCTCCTTACTCCTTTCTTTTTCATTTTCTTCTTTTTCATTTTCTTCTTTTTCTTTTTCTTTTTTTCTTTTTATTTTTTGCAAACGAGATCCAACAATTCCTTATATCTTCGATCTTCTAATATTCTTTTTGGAAGATTAAAGAAAATAGCATTCTTCGAGAAGGTATCGTAATTATTAAAAATATCTTAGCAAAAAAGGGTAGGAAGGATGATGACGTTGATAACGATAAAGATGATGATGGCGACGGAGGTAGGAATGGGGAATAGGGGGATGAGCCAAAGAGTAAGTACGCCCACACCTTTTTCTCCTTGGGGACCTGTTCTCGGCTTTTACGTTCTGACATCTTTTCACTTCGTTTACGAGTCCCCTTTACGTTTTACGACCGATCATCGGAGCCCTTTCTCTCTCCAAGAGATTCTACCGAGCGGCCGCTGTTTGGACGACCGTGCACCGTCTTGATGACGAGAAAGAAAGATGGAGAGGGATAGGAAAAAGAAAAAGAGGAGCCGCCTTTATTTGCTTAAATGCAGCGTGCGCGCGCGCGCGCGAGAGAGAGAGAGAGAGAGACGAGGAAGGAGGAAAGAGTGTAAGATAGACATAGACATCGTAATCGTTGTAAAATCATCGTAATCAATAGCTCTTAATATATATATCTTATAAATTAAGACTCTTCTCCAAGTTGAATTCTTGTCATTCAAGACAATATTTTTTTTTCTTTTTTAAAGCTAACAACCCACCTCCGTAAGGCTGCATATATATGTGTGTGTGTGTGTGTATGTAGATTTTCGAATGCCTAACGAGAGATTTAACGACTTCGTTGAAGAGAGCAAACGAGAACTAAAGTTCCTTTGGCAAAAAATTCTAGAATCCAATTTACAGTCATGATTTCAGTCGATTCGCAGACCATATGATGTACTTAATCTGAAATTTAAATGCATTCGACACGTACCTACTCGTTTACGCGCGATTTTATGACGGAACATCGATGTCGCGATAAATGAAGACGAGAACGTCGAACGATACGAAATAAAAAAAGAATGTTTTTTTATATGTTGTTTATATTAATTTTGAGTACGTGTTTAGTTTGAGTCGCAATTAGACTTGGAAAATGCAACATCGAGTTTCTTATCTTAACATCGCTGAGTTACGGTCTAATACCGTAAGAAACAAAATTATAGTTGGCTATACCTTCGTATCTTCTTTTATTTAACGACGTCTCGCTTTTATTTAATGGCGAAGTCTCGTACGTCGGAATAGTCCAATCCAATCCATAGAAATTTCTCGACTTACAATCGATTTATTTTTGACAGATTTAACGAAAACTGTCGACGTTCTTGATCCAATTTTCTTCCGTCCACTCGCGTGAAAATTTTACGAACGATCGGTAAGTAAAGATGTATGACAGTTCTTCGAATCTGTACTTTGTCGCAAAATCGATCGATACGCTATGATATCTGAACTAATAATAATAATAATAATAATAATAAAAATAAAAGGGAGAAAAGTAGGACATGTTAAAAGGGACATGCTATAATCATTAAATTTCTTATTTCTCTTTTTCGATTTTGATTTATGCATCGGTATAGATGGATCGAACGGGAACAAAGTTGATCCATGATGAACGAAATCTATCATTGATTGTTACAGGACGAGGTGGGAGGCAGTACGACGGTGGTAGCCGAGGGTGTAATAGGCGGCATAAGGGGCCCAGGCGGCGGGTGCCGCGCATCCTCGATGACGATGGCCGAGAGCGCCGTGGAGGACGCCGCAGCCGCGCCCCCGGGTCCGGCCAAGCCGCCCCCGCCTTCCTGTACGAACAACAATACCCTAGCGGCGACGGCGAATCGTAACCATCGGAATCCACGAAAGAGAAAACGGCTGGCCCAAGTACTTGACATTCTCCAAGCACATAGAAGCTCGCCGTCGGAGGGTGAGGTACTCAGGTTCGAAGGTAACGGGCCAGCGTCCGAGGAAGAGGAAGACGTTTTTGGTTCGCCGAGATCGTCTTCCAGGTCGGCCGTCGACAGTCCGTCCGGTTTGAACGTTCTACCGTTAAGGTTCAAGGACGAGGAGAGTCCAGTGACGCCAACAGGAGAGGAAGAGGAGAATGCGATGTCGACGATATCGACGATGTCGACGACGATGACGACGACAACGACGACAACGACGGCGACAACGGTCGGCGAGGGCGAGGTGGAGCAACGAAACAATCGTCATCAACATCATCACAACCACCATCATCACAATCATCATCACAGAAGCCGTCACAATCACCGTAACCTAACGTACAACAATAAAACACGGCAGAACACAAATCAGAAACAATCGTCCACGTCGAATCGTTCCTCAACGGGCAAGCTGAACAACAGTGCTTGTACCTGCGCCCAATGTAGTCAGTCCCCTAATTCGGGCGGCATGATGCTGCACTCACCTACGTCGCCGTTAACGCCACTGACCCCGCTGACCCCGTTGACACCATTGTCCTTACCACCGCTCACACCGGGCTCCTTGAGCTCGTACAGCTTCGAACAGTACATGCACACCAAGTACCTGCCGGATATCTATCGCGGACGCAGTCATTCGGATTCCGACGTGGTGCCTGGCTGGGAACAGAGGATACCACCAGCATCGACGTCCTCGTCGATGTCGTTGATGGTGAATCACCCACCACGTAGCGGTTCGTTAGAAAGTGAGACGACAAGTCCGCAGGAATTACCGTTGGATCTTTCGATGAAAAATCTGATGGCGTCGGCGGCCGCTGCGGCTGCCGCAGCGGCCGCAGCAGTGGCAGCGGGGGGTAATAGACCTCCTGCACTTCGACTTTTACCGGCTGGCATCGTGACGAGGGGTTCCGTGAGCGTGCCGGTAGTCAGAGGAGATGTTGCCTCGCCGACAACGAAGGAGAGCGTTGCCGTGAGGTATAACCTCGAAGTTTCGCCTGTAGTCGAGGAGATGCCGCCTGGTGCCGATTTAGCCTACGTTTGTCCAGAATGCGGCCAGATGTTTAGCCTACACGATCGTTTAGCGAAACATATGGCGTCGAGGCATCGCAAACAGGGTCCGCAGGACGCTTCTGCAAAGGCATATCTCTGTGACGTGTGCCAAAGGAGCTTCGCCAGGTCGGATATGTTGACGAGACATATGAGGCTGCATACAGGCGTAAAGCCTTACACGTGCAAGGTATGCAACCAGGTGTTCAGCAGGTCCGATCACCTCAGTACTCATCAGCGAACGCACACCGGCGAGAAGCCCTACAAATGTCCAGACTGTACCTATGCGGCCTGTCGCAGGGACATGATCACTAGGCATCAGAGGACCCACAATAAGTTCCTCGAAAGTCAAGGAAGAGCTTCAGGAGCAACAGGGACGACAAAAACGGAACCAGGTTCGCTCCCATCGGATGATGGCAGTCCTACGTCCTATGGGCAGCCTATGCCAGCTTCTCCTTCTTCAACCGGCGCCGCCATAAAGACCGAATGACGACGAGCCGTCGGACGACCCTGGTTCCTCACTTCTCCTCGAGCTTCGGTCTCTCGAAGAGCTCGCGGACGAAACTTTTTCGCTACTTCTCTTTCTATTTCGATTGCTCGCGAGCTCGAGCGTGGAACCTCGCGTCGTCGAGCGCGCGAATCTCGACGCTGAAGGAGGACTCGTATCTCGGACAGTATTATCCTAATCCTTTATTATTCTCCTCATTCCCCCTCATTCCTTCCATCCTTTCTTCCATTCTTCCTGTTAATCCTATTCCTATTATTCCTCTTCCTCTTGCCCGCTAAATCGACACGATCGCGTATAAGGAAAGTCGCTTTTCCTTCAAAAACAAAAGACTTTCTCGCTCTCTTTTTCTCACCGATCATACTCTCCGAAGCGTATTTCAATCGTAAATCTACGCGTATACACGTGCCAAACTCGTTTTCCTCTATTCTACTCCGTACTCGTTGCCCTGTCGAAACGACATTGGAAAAAAGAACAAAAAAAAAAAGAAAAAAAAAAAAAAATACAAAACAAAAAAATAAAAAAAAGAGAGTAATTATCTCTTAATCTTTCGTCAAATGATTTTTGACAAACTCATATAAATAGAAACAATTCGAGGAGACGCTACATTTAAATAATGCGATTAGTTAAAAATTAAAAGATTGTTTATATAAAGTATTTTATAAATATTCGCGTTACACTCGTTCGTTCGTTCGTTCGTTCGTTCGTTCGTTCGTTCGTTCGTTCGTACGTACGTCGTCGTTGTGCCAAGCGCGAACAGTACGGAGCTTTTAGAAAGTGATTATCATCTCAATTGTTCGAGATTTCTCTGAATTCATCGTAAAATTTAACATTTCGTCGTTAGAAAAAGAAAAACAAAAAAAAAAGAAAAAAAAGAAAAAGAAAAAGCCTCGTCCTATATTCGATTTCATTTCTACGAGATTCTATATTTTCATTTTTTATTTTTATATAAATTATTCCATTCGGTTGTTTGTTATTTAAAACGAATCTCCTCGCGAACTTTCAAGAGAGATCCGCTCGTTTATTTGACGAAATTGGAAAGGAAAGGATGAGACAAAGAGATGGGTTACAAAATAATGATCGATAGTAAACGAATTGTACCTGCAGAAAGAGAGAAAACTAAAAGTTGAAGCATTATATAGAAATATTTAGAGGTAACGTTAATTAGTATGTAATTAATTATTATTATATTACTATTATTATTATTATTATATTATATTATATTATTATCATTATTATTATTATTATTATTATATTATTATTATTATTATTATTATTATTATTATTATTATTATTATTATTATTATTATTATTATTATTATTATTATTATTATTATTATTATTATTATTATTATTATTATTATTATGCGTTAATTATTATAGTAGTTGTTAGCGTTATCATATATTGCGGTAAAGATAACCGAGAGACATAATATTTTTTATATCGTTCTTAAGAAGAGAGGTTGGATTCTTGATGGTCGAGAATTAAACTTAAATGAAAAATAACATAGATACGACTGAGTTGAGGATTGTTACAAAATACGAAACGATCTTTTAAAGAACTTAGATCGAAAGTACCCTTCTTTGAAAGCAGAAGATTAATACAGAGGATTCTCTTGAAATATCGCGAATAGTTATTAGAAATGAACGAGTTGGACGAGCGAATTTGCAAAAAAAAGAAAAATGAAAAAAGAAAAACGAAAAAAGAAAAACGAAAAAAGAAAAACGAAAAAAGAAATTATTTAAGTAGTTATATGCATCGTTTGAGATGCGGAATTATGTTTTCTGTATTCGTTTTATCGAATCAATCGAAGTCCGGGTATATAATGAATCATTTTATTTTTCTTGCGTTGTTTGTTTTTTTTGTTTCTCTTAATTTTTTGAATCTTTCTGTATCTGTCTTATCCATCTGTCTCTCACTTTTTCTATCTCATGTATTCGATGCGAATCTATTTTCGTCTTTGTTTCTATCTCTTTCTCTTTCTCTCTCTCTCTCTCTCTCTCTCTCTCTCTCTCTCTCTCTCTCTCTCTCTCTCTCTCTTTCTCTCTTTTTTTCTTGCTCTCATATGACGACTTTCCGCTTCGTAGACGTATGGATATATCATTAATTAATTATCAATCTTACGCATCGAACATCTTGGTCGTTTGCCCCTATCCTTGCCATAATTCGATTCGCGCGCCCACGCGCTTCACGGACACCTGTAGACAAGACATACAAATAAATGCGTACACGCAACGTACACCCGGTAGAAAATGCTAAGTACCCACGCACATATAATACATCCATCCATATATATATATATATATATATATATATATATATACATACACACACACACAGACATATATAAAATAAAAAGGAATAAATACACCCGATCTGTAGCGTACGTGCGCGCGTACCGAACGCCGCCCGTATTTTATGTATTGTATATCTGTATTTTTGTATATCGAGAATTTTTTCTAATTATATCTACCGTTTAAGCGTTTCGCGAAGAACGAGCCGAATAATTATTAGCCGTTAATGAGAATGTAACGTCTGCTTGCCATTTTAGCCGAGCACCTTGCATCGATTGATCGTTATTGCTCGCGAGGTGATTGGCTCGCTAGAAAGGATGTGCGAAGAACGACTCGACGAGACCGAGATTTCGCTGATATTGTTAATTAAAAAATTCTTTCTTTTCTCTCTCTCTCTCTCTATCTCTCTATCTCTCTATATCTTTCTCTCTATCTCTTTCTCTTTATCTCTTTCTCTCTATTTATCTTTCTCTTTCTTTTTCGCTCTTTCTAACTCATTAGCACGATTTAATTGAATTTCTAATGAAAATTTATAAAGAAATATTTTCTATCGTCAGATCGATGAACACAGTAAGATATATAAGATCACATAAAACAATCAGGATTAATAAATATTATTTGTAACGCGGCCTCCTCTTTCCTCGATGTTTTTATCATTTAATATCTCTCGAATTGACTTAGATATTTACCAGCGACACCTTCGGCTCGACGGACGCGTTCCTCGCGCGATTCAGCCTTAAAATGAGAATCTCTTGCGTAATACGAGTCCATCTCTCTCATAGACGGATGAACAAAAAGGAGAAAAAGAAGATGAAGAAAAAGAAGAAGAAGAAGAAGAAGATGATGATGATGATGATGATGATGAAGAATAGGACGAAATAGAAGAAGAATATGATGATTATGATGATGATTATGATGATGATGATGACGATGATGATGATGATGCCGAGGAAGAAGAATTGGAAGGAACGCGTTCGATGTGTCCTCGGGCAATCAAAAATGATCGCCGTGCCAGAAAATCCGCTCTTGTAACTATTAAACGCACATTAGCCATTCATTATTATTACGAACAAAAAAAATATTTCTTATTATTAGTTATTAATATCTTTCTCTTATTATTATTATTATTATTATTATTATTATTATTATTATTATTATTATTATTATTATTAATATTATTATTATTATTATTAATATTATTAATATTATTATTAATATTATTATTATTATTAATATTATTATTATTAATATTATTATTATTATTAATATTATTATTAATATTATTATTATTATTATTATTATTATTATTATTATTATTATTATTATTATTATTATTATTATTATTATTATTATTATTATTATTATATATCGCTATATTATGCCTAGTTACATTGTTAAGTGATTAATCCTGTTTAATGCTTCTATTATTTATTTTGTTATGCAGTTCACGTGTCGAGTTTCCCCTCTCCACCTCTTTCTTTTTCATTTTTTGTATTATTTTTTTTTTGTCCTCTTTATATATGTACAAATTTGTTCTTTTTCTTTTTTTTTTCCCTTTTTTTCTTTTTTTCTTTTTTACAATTTTCTCTCGTTTATTAAAGAAATAAAATTAAATTATTTTTCAATATTCATTGAAATTACATCGAGAAAGTGCTGTCTACGTATATATCTCGTACATATTTTTCGTTTCGAAAATGATTCTTCCGATTGTTTTGAACGCAAAGATTCAATTTTTTTCTCCGGTCGAATCTCGATCTCATTTATTTTCTTTTTCTTTTTTTTTTTTTTTTTTATTTCATTTTCTATTTCTTTCTTTTTTCTTCTTTTTTATTTTTTATTTATTTATTTTTTTTTTTTTTTCTTATATTTTTCCTTTAACCACTCGACCGTATTCCCTCGACGTGCTAAGAGCTTCCCTTTCTTTATCTTTTGTAACGATATAAAAACAAAAGGAGCGCTACGCGAAGTTTTTGTGTAAATTATTGATGATGACGATTGTGTATGTTAATTTATAAATTATGTTGTGTTTACGAATCGTGCCAGAAAGGAAAAAAAAAAATATAATTTTTTCAACGAAACTCCCATCACGGTTTCTTTGGTTTGTTTGTTTTTGTTTCTTCTTTTTTTTTTCTTCTTTTTTATTTTCTTTTTTTTCTTTTTCTCTTTTTTTTCTCTCTTCTATCGTTCTCTTTCTTTTCATTCTATTTCATTATATTTGTATGCACTTTTATTCAATCTCCTTCTTCTTGGTCACGCACTCATTATTTTTGCCATATTTCTGCTTCGCCATCGACGATAAGCGGAGAAAAATGAATCGTCAGACGTGCCTTTTGCAACGTGTCAGAAATCTTCGAGTTTCGAGCGTTTACGGTAGGCAAACTTAAACATATCACTTTAAGGCTGAGGATGATTTAGAGAAAAATACATATGTATAATATAAACGTATAAAGCGTAACGTCCAAGGAAAATATTTTTTCAATGCGAGAAGCGAGCTCCCTTCCGCGACAAACTCGAACGAACGTCCTCGTTTGTGTTTTATCATTAAAATAACTGTCGTGTGAGACAATCTCTTATCCATTATTTGGATTAATATTATACATATCGCGGAGAAACGAGCGAGCCTTCGTCTTATCAAATTCGTACGAATATTCACTTCGTAATATCGTCATCCTTTGTATCCGTTTCTATAAAACGACTTCCACACAATTTTTCTCTTATCTCTGTACATCGAAATAAAATTGAAAGAAAAACAATCAGAATCTGTATGTCGTTGCACTTTAACGCTGGAATATATAAACACACGATAAACGTTTATTATTATAATTATTCCGATTCGTCCTTTAATAAATATCACTAAAGATTTTTCTGCAAATTGTTTTCACATGAAAATATTAGGTAAGTAACCAATCCAAAAGTTCGTATCGTAAAAACGACAATACCGAACGAATTGTCGACGATTATTTATTTTATTTTATTTTATTTTATCTTATTCTCTTTATTTTATTTTATTTTTTTTTTTTTTTTGTTTGATATAAATTTTCAATACAGAGCAAAGGAATATTAGTCGATCGAAGAAGCTTATACGAGTCGCTATCAATCCGAGAATATTTTGTGGTTGATTGGTGAACGTGGCAGTAAAAGTCCAAGGATAATACATACCGCGATTACGGTGAAATCGTTCATTTCCTGTATTCTCGCGTGGAAATAAGCCAAAATTGAAAGCGAGTGAAAGGCGGAGTCGTCTTAGTTAGCCTTAGTATCTGCCAATTTTAATGTATCGAAATTCATTAGAAATTTTTGTCAGTGTTTGTTGCCTAAAAAAATGATTAACTAATTTTATCGATATATTCATTTATTACGATGAGGATAGAGTTCCACATAAAGCCAAGCGAATAGCCTCGATACGTTTCACGATCGATAGATTGTAATTATCGACTTTATCTTGGCGTATTTGTACGAAGGTCGGGTACGTATCCTTTAAGAATGTGAAATTATTGACCTCGACGTCTTCTCGTTCGTATCACCGGCAAGATAGAGAGAGTCGAGTCACGATTTTTAATCGGACACAATACGAACGTGGATCTCTATAAATCGTCTTAGCGAAGACGCGAAATGAAGATTCTTTGACGTACGTACTTAACTTCAATATAAAGGAACTCTTTCAATCGATCCTTCCTTGAACGAGGTAACATCAAAAATTTATAATTAATGTTCGTAAATCATTACATAGATATATCCGTCATTTTCCGACTCGATTATCTATCGATAATTATCATTCTACGAGTCTCGATTCAACTTTGAAAATCGAATAAGGTATATGTAGTACCTAATTAGATGTTATTTTTTTTTCTCTCTCTCTCTCTTTCTCCCCCTACTAAGTAGATCTGACATCGACTGTATATCGGCACACGACTATCGGACAGCACGTGATTCACGTATTTAACAGAAATAAAGCATGAGACCGAGGACGCATTAAAGGTATACAAGCTCTTTATCTTACGGCCGCATAATGATGTTCGGCTTGATTTACGCCGCACTCGGGATTTCAGGTAGTACCTCATTATACGAGTATTATATGCAGCTCGCAACAGTAAATATATATATATACGTATACTCTCGCACGATATCCTGTTCCATACGATCGATACTCCGGATAAGTGGTAATAGAATAATCGACGTTTCATGTAAAGGTATGATATACGGATAATCGGCTTTTCAATATATCCCAATATCTCCATACAACAATATTCTCTGACACAGTTTTTTTTTTTTTTCGAACGTCCAATACGCTTTCCTGACACCCTTGATGTAGGTACCTATCAACTTACTACGGTGTCTACCGTACTAATGGTAGAGTGGATAAAAGCTTTGTAATTGAATCAACCTAGATGCATTCGTCTACGTGAAAAAAAAAGCAATATCTACGTAAATATATAGTATAGAGATGCAGTCGAAAACAATAAATTTTCATGGATCAACGAAGCATCGAAATATTGAATAATTTCACTTGGTGCACGGGGTGATTGTCGCTCAACTTCCCGATATCATGAGAGAGAACGAGAGAGAGAGAGAGAGAGAGAGAGTATATCGTATCTTGTTATCGTACAGAGTACGTGACGATACTATGATATCCTAGAGGGAGATCAGCAGCAGGAGCCTTGAAGGAGTGCTGATCTTTGCAGGTCGTCTACCTCGAAGCTCGCGCATCGACTGAGGCCGCTTTGAAAGAAAAAGAAAAAGAAAAAGAAAAAAAAAATAAATAAAGAAAAGGAAACAAAAAAAAAAGAAAAAAAAAGTAAACAAAAAAATAAAAAAAAAAGTAAATAAATAAAAAAGAAACGGATCGGATCTTGTGGTACTCGTGAAAATGTTAATCCTTTTTTTAAATAAATAAAATCAGCTAACTCGATAGAAGTTGAGAGGGAAGGGAAAAGGAGCTTCGGGGTCACAAATCAATCTATCTCGCTTAAGCGAAGCGAAACGGTGTCTCGGCACGAGAACCAAGACGAGATTTATAAATCTCGTCGTGGTCCGCGCTACTCGAGTTTTCTTTTTCGCGGAACATGTATCGGAGATAGGTAGAGAGGTTGGTAAGTAGAGGTGGTAGTTGTATCGACGCGAGGACGGCAGGCCGGCGCGATTCTCGTCGCAGTGTTTTCTCGCTTTTTCTCACCTTTTCTCGCACGATCAGCCTTACTCCAAGTGAGTCCATGCTCGATATAAATTATTACGATCGTGGGCAACCCAGCAAGAAGCGTACCGCCACGCATTAGAAATTGTGAGCATTGCTTGCTTGACTCCTGTGGACTCTCTTCCCTTTTTTTTTCTCCCTCTTTCTTCCACCTTTCTATCTGTCTTTCTGTCTGTCTCTTACTTTTTATCTCTCTTTCTCCCTCTCTCTCTCTCTCTCTCTCTCTCTCTTTTACTTTGATCGCTTCGAGCGGTCGATCTCGCGATCGTTCTTGTCACCGGTCCCCGTTCCACCCACGCCACACGAGATCGCCTTTCTACGGCTTGGACCGGTCCAACTTTTTGTCGCGACCACCTCGGCCCGTCCACCGGTCCTCCTCCTCCTCCTCCTTTTCCTCCTTTAACTCTTTTCTCTCTCTCTCTCTCTCTCTCTCTCTCTCTCTCTCGTCCACTTATCTATATATCTTCCTCTCTCTCTCTCTCTCTCTCCTTACCTCCCTCTCCACAACTTTCGCCATCCGTTCGTCTACCGTCTATACGCCTTCTTCTACCTTCGCTCCCTTTCTCTTTTGTTTCTTTTCTTACGCGAAGGAGGAGGTGGAGGAGGAGGAGGAGTCTCCTGAACCGTCTCGCGTAAAAGTATCGATCGTATGTCGCGATAAGGGCACTCGTCCGAAATGACTCGTCGCCCTCTTTCAAAGCGGCATCGTCATTGCCAACTGTTATACTTTGTCGGTTTAATAACGGGTTAACCGAGAACGTTCTCCGTTAAGGATCGATGATCATTTTATTCTTTCTCGATCGAATCCTTTCTTTCTTTTATTCATATTGTCAATAAATGGGTAAAATTTATAGAAGGTAGATATTATTTTTAAGATTTGTTTTAATGCTGTAATCAATGATCAGAAATATTTAATTGGAATTATTACCCTGTATGTAAGTATATCTCGAGGATAGATACTTATAATGATAACACTAAAAAAAATAAGAAAATGAAGTAAAAAGGGAAGAAAGAAAGATATATATATATATATATATATATATATATATACTCCCTTTCCAATATATATATATATATATGTATATATCTTGGCGGTAAAGTAAAATAGAAAGAGTGAAAATCATCGATAATTATCTATGTCGATGTAAAGCCGCGAAGGGGAGAAATAATTATCCGGATAAGTACATCAAACCAGCATAATTCCTGTGATTTAGTGGGAGAGATTTCAAGAAAAAGTGCTTGCAACAAGCTCAAGCACCGGAAATGGCCAATAGAAGCGCTTAAAGGTGAAGACTAGCGTTAGAACGAACAGAGATAGAGGATGCAATTCGAGTGAGGAGAAAAAGAAGAAGAAAAAAATACCGGAAATCAATTCTCTTCAGGGATTTTTTATTTTATTATTTTAAGTATATTTCAACGACAATACGATGAAATCTCGATGGGATCCGAATTTTAATTATTAAAAGCAATCTTTGCGAAAAATAAATTCTTATCGTTCGTATTTATTTATATACGATCGTTCGTTTAGTTGACATTTTGTTTTAAACTTTATATTTGAAAGAATTTATATTGTAAAAAATAAAAGAAGAAGAGAAAAACAAAATCTTATTCAAATAAGTTTCTTTTACTTATACGACATACAAACAGAAATAAACTTTCGATGTATTTTGTTTAACACGTGAACTATACGAAAACGAGCTCGCGTTTTTAACTGTCAGAACTCATTTCTCGTTCCCTTTTATCTTTTTCTCTCTTACTTTTAATCGGATCAAATTTAATCGGACGTTTGCGATCACCAAAATGCGATGAATGATAGTGATACCGATTAATCCGTATCTGTTGTCTTTTTTCACTCTAGCGAAGTCAAAAATAAAATAACAAAAGAACGATATCGATGTAACAAAACTGGATCTTGATCGGTGAGAACGTTAATAACATCATCGTATGATCGACGATGACATCGTAAGGATCGTTATTATTGTACAAAATCACAAACAAACTCTACGACGTACCGTGATAGAGATATTCCACTTATTCCACTTAGCTTGGATAATTGTACGCGTTTTCTCGAACATTATATTGTAATTATCGGCTATTTGCCAGGACGAAATCACGAGTGCCGCTGTTGTAAAGCCTTTCAAATGGGTGCTGCGTTGAGTGCCGGTGGTTGTTCGTTTCGAGAGGAACGAAGGAAGCAAATGATGGGAGAAAGGTAAAATCGTAAAGTGTGTGTAGGTATTTTCAGTTCGAGAAACGTTCGTCTTTATTTCTCGAGGCGCCAACGACCGTAAAATAAAATTCTTTTCGATCGATGCGACACGATTTTGCGGTCGATATCGCTCGAGGATCGGTTTATGCGTTTATAAAAGAAAGAACAAAATAATAAAAACATATGATAAGTATGTCGATCGAATAAGAATCGAAGAAGTATTTATTGTCGGTTTAATATCCGAGTTTCTTCCTTTAATTTATTGTCTTAATATTCCTACCGACATCGTTTGTATGCAAGTAACTAATAACTTACGTGGTATGTTAAGAATCAGTAATATTTTTGATTATTTTTATTCATTTCATCGAAGTTATTATTATTGATTTATTAACGATCCATATGTAATATTTATCATTTAATTCGTCAATTTATTCGCGATTTGTTTCTAATCATTCCAGCATATATCGCGATTAGAAAGGACGTAAGACGCTTTCCAATGAAAATTTCGTTGGATGATTCCTTTCGATCTCGCGAAGCCTTCGAGCGAGAATCGAAACTGAAGGAACGAGAGCTATCGGCCGGAAGTCTCGCAATTACGATCGATCGAAATGATTGAGAATTACGGGTGCGCCGTGTTCGAAGGTAACCGCGGTAAGAATTATATCGGCGCCTCAGAACTACCGGCAATGCATTCGAATTCTTCCGTGAGACTCATAATTATTCCATACGGTCATTAGTCGCATATATATCAAAGTTTGCGACACGTGAAAAACTTTCGTATCATTCATCTACGCCATTTGTTTGTCATATATATATATATATATATATATATATATATATATATATATCTTCTTTTTCCTTCTTTTATTATTATGTCTCTCGTCGGAAGTTACAGGTTGGCTCTTAAAATATTAGCGATCGGCAACGGTATCTCTTTCAAGCGCTACCATATCAATTTACATCGGTGTGAGTTTTAATCGACCTATTTACGATCGAACCACGAAGATCGATCGACGTGAGTAACGTCAAAGAACGGTTTAAAACCGTTTTAACTTGCTCCGTTTGCTATCGTAACGAGCTGCCTATGAGTACTACTCGCACGGTCCTCGCAGCAGCTTGCTTGTTCGTTCGCCTTGCGTATTCCCGAGCACGCGTTCGCCGTAAGTGTGCCAAGAAATCGTAACGGTGGCGCACTCTTAGAAAGTTAATCAAGCTGCTAGACAAACGGTGCTTGCCAGCTATCTCGTCCTTTTGCGTTTTGCCTTTACGAGCATAGAAAAAGTATACTTGAGAAAATTTAACGTGTCGGACGTATGTAGGTATGTATGTATCTCGGTAAGATTTATGTCTCATCGTTGTATCACGATGTTCCGGAAGTCGTACAAAGCGCCAGGAGTTGGAATCGAGTTGAGAGTTTGTTGCGTGGGAGTAAGCGAATCGTTTATCGATCGTTCACCGCGAGCAAACCCAAGAGATAGAAAAAGTTTTTATCCGAAGGAAGATTAACCGGCTCGGTTGGCAGTTCTTGAACCTTAGATCCGACAACATTCAGGACCACACAGAGCGCCCTAATCGGGGTTGGCGTTAATTAATCGCTATTAATTCTTTCCGGTTTCTTCTTGTTGGAAGTTAGAACGTCAATCGAAGGATATAGAACGGAGGAATGGCATGATACTTAAAGAAGAGAGAAGAAGATGAAAAAGAAGGTGGGAGGGGGAGGGAAGTAAAGAGAAAAGGACAGAGAAAGAGAAAAAGAGAGAAAGAAAGAGAGATATGGCTGTAAATTTCCGTTATGGGACTCCTCGTAAAGCCGGCTCCGGCGGCGCGATAAAAAGGCCAGTCCACAGGTTGCTGCTCCCGAGGATGACTTTTTATCTCCTTCTTTTTCGGCTGAGAATCGCTGGGAAAACTGTCGAGCGTAGAGAGGCGGCTGTCGTCTTCTCAAAGGTGTCTCTTAAAATTCGTGGGACACCTCGATCGGTGGTAGGAAGAAGCATCGTCGTAGAAGAGAAAGAGAAAGAGAAAGGGAGAGAGAGAGAGAGAGAGAGAGAGAAAGAGAGAGAGACGCTCGTTAAGGCGGCTTTGCTCATCGGCTCGTCGCTGCCTCGTAATTGCTGCCACTCGCCCACGCGAAATCGCGCCAGGCGTAAATACGGCTTAATGTCCTCTCCCTTCTCTTTCTCTTTTTCCCACTCTTTCTTTATCTCTCTCTCTCTCTCTCTCTCTCTGTCTCTGTCTCTGTCTCTCTTTCTCTCTTTCTCTATCTCATTCTCTCGCACACAATTTCTTTCTGTTCTTCTCGGCCCTTTAGATTACTCGGTCGCTTCTCTCGAATGCCGACGAGCCTCCGAGTTCCCTGAATTTTTTCTCCTCTCCTCCTCCCTGAAGATCTTGCGGTGGCAACGATTTGATTAAGTCGAATGATAATTTGTATCGTCGACGTTCGGGACTGAGGGCGGTATTAAAAATTATAACTTGCGTAAAGTTCCTTGTCTACCCCCACCCCCCTCCTCATAGGTCGCCAATTTTATTTAAAATATTAATAATAATAATTGTCATAATGTGATTGACGAGAAAAAGATTTGTACATTGGTTTAAGAAAATTTCGATCTATATAATATCATAAATCTATTCCTCTTTATTTATAATACTACTATTAGATTTCAACGCGTATTTAATATTAAATCCGGTTCTATAATAAATCCTATTTTGACAGGTGCCTGTCGAGAAACGTCCGATTTTCCAACTCGTGTTCGCGATACCCGAGAATAATAAATTTTCGATTGACCTAACCTGCCGAGATATACCAAAAATATGTGCGGTCAATCGATGTACAGGGAAATAGCATTTCGTCGGTTAATTCACGTGAATTATATTCCATGGAGAACGTAAATAAACATGGATGCAGATAAATTTGCATTCGCTTCACTTTTCCACGGATAAAGAAAATCTTTTATAGAGTAACATCCTTTCGATAGAATCAAACAAGCGAAATTTGATTTGACAAAAGTTATTTCAAAGTCTTCATTCAGATAAGAATAGTTCATTCTGAACTGTTATAAAGTCATACATCATTGCCTCTTTTTTAATTTTTTTTACAAAGCTTACTAGATTTTATTTGAAGAAACGAAACTAGTCAATTAGTCCGGTTAAACCGGATATGATAAATTAATTAAAGGATTTGGGTCGCCGACAGTAGTCGCGAGAATTTTGAATTATTTAACGCTGAATTTAGATCAATATAAACTGTTTTCTCTCTCTCTCTCTCTCTCTCTCTCTTTCTTGTTTTTCTTTCTTTCTCTCTCTTTTTTTTTCATCTTTTAGCTTGTTAATTTTCAAAAAAAAGGTTTACGTTAAGATTAAAATTCGAGTTATAAAACAATCGTTTCTCCTTTCGATTCTTATATCGAATGCAGGCAATTGAATCGAATGGACTGAATGCGAAGTATAAATAATGTAGAGCCATCGGTCGTTAGGTTTAAAAGAGCTACCTGTTCTCTCTCTCTCTCTCTCTCTCTCTCTCTCTCTCTCCTTCTCTCTCTCAGTCTCTTCCTACATTTCTTTCGGACTCTGGTGATTTTCATTCTTTGAATTAAGGTACGCAACCTTACTACTGAAAGACAGATTGTTGTGGACTTCGAAGCTGCTTTTACAGCGGAAACAATGATTTCGATTAAACAAGAAAAGAGGATGACATGACCGATCGCGGAGAGGATTCGTTAAGCGTGTTCTTGAAAATCGTCTGATTCGTGATCCCATGAATTACATTTCTCGTTGGAAATCTTTGCTGATAAAAAGAAAGAAAGAAAGAAGAAAAAGGCAGAAAAAATAATATTATTCCGACAAAAATTAAACGTGATGATTTGTAAAGATTTTAATTATTTAAAAGTTAAAAGCATTTATAATTGTTCTTTCGAAGATAGTAACGTGCAATGGATTACAAATTATTCCACTTTATAGAATATTTTATTTGATATATTCTCTTCTTCGTGTACGTTTCTATTAACTTCTATTAAGATACTAAACTTTTTTTCGAAATGATCGGTGAGAGATCGCAGCAGGGATTCAGAAGAGATCGCTAAGGAAGGAACATAAGAAGTTAGGTAAAAAGAAAAGAGGGAGAGAAAGAGAAATAAAGAAAGAGAGAGCGAGAGAGAGAGAGAGACAAAGAGAGAAAGAGAAAGAGATAGATAAAGAGAGAGAGAGAGAGAGAGAGAGAGGGTGTCAATAGTTTTCTCTTAGCGATAATAATTCCGACCTCCCGCACAAATCGCGTAAAGGAACGCTCCTCTCGCTACAACGAGAAACGTCGGTGGGGTCCATAGAGACCGCCTACGTCGAGACCAGATTCTGTATTTGGCCGGTTACCAGGCCCCCCCTTTGACTCTGCTGTACGCTTCGATTAGGTTTACTTACGAGCGATCTGCTAAGGAGACGCCAGGTTCCACGTCCGCGGGGTACCTGTGCCTCCTCCTCTTTCCCTTCTTCCCGTTTACTCGGTTACGTTCTCTCCTTGTGTTCTCTACGTAAGCTTATATAGGGTGGACGATCGAAAGTAATCGATCCTTTAGTTACTTAATTTAGATAAGCTATTTTATTACCTTCGAAATTAAATATCATTTTCGTTTCGTTCGAAATTTTTTCTTTTATATATATATATATTTTTTTTTCTTTCTTTTTTTTTCCTTAAATTCGTTATTATTTAATCACGAAGTAATCTATAATAACTAAACTCAAAAGTATAATATATATTATACGATTTACAGATAAGCATCAATGTTTCGTTTAAATGTTTTAAAAATAATAATTTCGACAATAGAGTTCACCCAGTATAAAACTATCCACGTTAAACTATCGACACGCTACACTTCTATTGCTTACCTCCTTGCTCGACCAGCCGGCTCTCCCATTAGGAGTGTGTCAAACCCTGCGACATTTATTGAGCGCCAGCGGAATGCCCTCGGCTCGAGCCTACTCTACCCGGTTGTCGGCGCTCGTTGCTGCCCGCTGATTTTGTCCAGATGTGGACTGAACGTTTGCGCCAAGTTGTTCGCCTAAAATGGCTAAGCCTTGGCCAATCTATAAAACATCGTTCGTTCTATCGACGTGTGTACCTACTCCCTAAACGCTCTCGCTTCGTTCACATTCGTTCGAACGACGTTACTTTTTGTGAATTCTCTCGTCTGACTCGGATCATCGATATCGATCGATGACGTATCAGAAGGTAGAGAAAAGGGAAGGAAGAGAGAAACGGATCAAAACCTTCTTCGATCCCTCACTGTTTCTACGAAATACATCGAATACGTATACATATATATATATATATATATATATATATATATATATATATATATATATGTATGTATGTATGTATGTATGTATGTATGTATGTATGTATGTATGTATGTATGTATGTATGTATGTATGTATGTATGTATGTATGTATGTATATATGTATATGTATACATAAGTACAACTTTAACGAGACGACGAGAGACGGCCGGCTCACGGTAGTCGATCTTCGAACGCCGCATTGACATTTTCTTGTTAGTTAAATGTCTTAATATATGGATTCGCGTAAACTTACCGACACGAGGGTTTGTCAAGTCGCGTTAAAATAGCTAGTCCAAATTATGTGGGATCGCATGCTAGTGTAGAATTCAAAATCTCGTTTACCAACACAGAGATATTCTACGAGTTCAATGTACGAGCTTTTAATCGATCGTTTGTCATTGTCAGTTCTTGGATACTGAATTGTAGGAAACTACCGATCAAAGTCGTCCTTTATGTTAAATAGTAACTAAGGTAAGCATGATCGTGTTCACTTTAATGAATCTTTGGAATAGATTTCTTCGAGGTATCGATAAAATCTTAAGTAGTGTCTTTCGATATTTACCTTCAATATGTTTCTCTACGAAGAAGAATCAAAAAGTTAATTATCTTTGGAAAATTGTTTTTAATCATATAATACACGAATTTTCTCTATCCTTATTTAACTCTCTCTCTCTCTCTCTCTATTTTTCTCTTTCTCTCTCTCTCTCTTTCTCTCTCTCTCTTTCTCTTTCTCGATCTCACTCTGTCTCTTTAATCTATGTATGTCCATTTCCGTCTCTCTTCTTCTCTTGACGGATTCTCACCGTCGCACTGATGGTAATTAATGGAAAAATGTTGAGCGATAGAGCGCAAGGACTTCTTTTCTATCTCTCCCGATAGGAGTTACGAGCGCAAGAATAACGCTTTTTCTGTGACACTGCGCCGAGTTAGGCGGTTGTACCGACGTAGAAGACGTACATACGTAGAAGAACGTAGCTGGAAACTCGCATTCGCAAGAGCAGAAGGCCGTGATGCTTGCTTCTCAATGACCTTCGAATTCCGTCGAATATCTTCCAGGTTTTATTGACTATGAAATGATTTTTGATCATCGAGTGAAAATTTTGATTACGTATTCGTGTGTAAAGTATTAAAAATTTATATTCGATCAGAAGAACGTTAAAATCGCTTAAATAATAGGATTTTTTTATTCGTCGAATCGTTTGATATGTTTCTAGGAAAAAGACAGAAAAAAAAAAATAGAAAAAAAAGAAAATAAATAAATAAATAAACATACACGCATATAAGCATTTATTTCTTTTCAACAGGGATTCACACGAGTTGCGGTGGTTTCATCGCAATTCAACTATAGCACAAGCTTTTTCTCGCTTCCTTGGTAAAGCCGAAGGGCCAGCTCTGACACAATAAATGTCCTCGAATCTGTCTGTCCCTCTCTCTCTTGCTCTCTCTCTCTCTCTCTCTTTCTCTCTCTCTCTCTCGGATTCCACATGGACGTATTTCTGGTTCGGTGCATCGGCGGGTGATCGTCATCTCTGAAGGGAGGATTTATTCGTCGTCGATTTACAATGCTTTATGGTGTCGGTCTCGCTGGTTCAACAAATAATTGCCAATTAAACGCACGGGTCATCGATCGTTCGTCGTTTACCAATTGCGCAAAGTATCGATCGATGTTGTATATATCCTCTCTATTCCTTAGACTTCGTTATATCTCTTTTTAGTTCTTTTATAATCGATCGATATTTCTTATTTCAATCGAGTATTAACAGGTAGATAGAGATACTTATTAAGTTGTTAAGTTACTTTAATGAAAATTCAAAAGGATCAAGATTTCGATGAATGTTCTACATCGGAGAAAAAGTTTTTCGAGGTGAACTGATCGTCGGCATCGACCATCCCGTATACCCGACGAAAGAAAAGACAGAGAAGACGCCCCCGTGCATTGTTTACCAGGTCGACCGAACGGAATACAATACTTACCGCCTGCCTAACATGAATAAATGTATTTACGATTTGACGTAGGTGTGCCCGCATACCCCTGTCACCGCGAAATAAAAAAAAGAAAAAAAGAAAAAAAAAGAAACAAAAAAAAGTAAAAAACGAAGAAGAAGAAAATGGAAAAAAAAGAACAAAAAAAAAAAAGAAATCACCAAGGTACGAGCCCTCTGTTGAATTCCGCGCGTAGAAGACTCGTCTCGCCGTTGTCGTTCGCAGAGTTCTCTCCTTCTCCTCCTCTTCTTCCTCCTCCTCCTCCTCCTCCTCCTCATCCTTTTGCCATCCTTCCTTCGTGGAAAAAGATCGTCGCACGCAGGTGGAGAACGAGTTTCACCGCGGGACAAGGACAAAAAAATCTCTCATAGTATCGACAGCTCGATCTCTTTGATCCTACGAAATTGCCTTTAATCGTTCTTCCATTTACCTCCCGCAATTCGCCAACCTAATTTTCAAGAAACGCTTCCTCCTTTCTTCACCATTTCCTTGTTAGGTAAGATTAATCAGAAGTGCTACAGTAAGGAACAATAGTGATGTTACAGATATACCTAGATGAGTAAGTACGTGTATCACTTTCATTTCTTCGAATCGTCTGTTTTTTTTTCTATTTTCTTTCTTTTTTTTTTTCTTTTTTTGATCAGAGAAAGAGAAAGAAAGAGAGAGAAAGAGAGAAAATTAGATGAACGTTATTCACGTTACGTCACGTTCTTACTCTATTCCTCCTTTTCTCGTCGACTACCATTTTTGGTACCTTTTCCGTTGTCCTTTCGGTCTCTCCTTTTCTCAAAAGGTGCTCCGAAAGTTTATGGCTGCAGAAAAGGAAGCGAAGGAGAGAGATATATGCGTTGCACACGGCACGCACTCAGTTACGTACACGGGGATGCTGCGTAGACTCAACGAATAAATATAATGCCGCGCGCGGTGCGGCGCAATGCAGTGCGGCGCGGCGTGGGCGGCCATTGTTCGCACGCATAAACTCGAAACGCCAGAGAAACCGACCGTAAATCGAAGATTTCGAAGTTAATGGTCGGTACCGCGAGATACGTTCTTTCTCCCGTGGGAAGACCTCGTTCCTTTCTTTCTTCATATCGACGAGGGAACAACCGTTGCTTCTTTCTGTTTTCCTGTTTCAGGGACGCTACCAAGACTTCGGATATCCCACGGGAGTAGACCACTTATAGATAATACGGTAGAACTTCTAGTATCCTAATCATATTGTTTAAGAAAAGAAACATAGTATTCTCAAAAGTATTCTTATCATTTTGCATAAAGATAATAATCGATGTAGAGTTTAAGTATAGATATAATTTTTTCACGATAAATAATAAACAAGAGGAATGATAATTAAAACTGATAATGATCAAAAGGAAAAAAAAGTACATATATATATATATATATATATATATATATATATATATATATGTATATATTATCGGTCGAAGAATAATTTTTAGATATTTGCAAACATTTTCGTTTGCATGAAATAATTTTATTATATCAAAGAAAAGGGAGGGGGGAAAAGAGAACCGATTCTACTATCCTAATAATATTAAGAATCATATATCAATTCCAAATAAATCTGTTGACTTCTATAGAAAAGTTTATTCGCATTAATAAGCCGTTATTTCATATCTTCTCTTATTTTTTTTTGTTTGTAATGAAAAAAAAAGGAAAGAAAAGGAAAAAAGAAAAAAAGAAAAAAAGAAAAAAGAGACGAGAAAGTAAAGCATCCATATACGTGACGATACGTCAGCTTGAAAAAAGTCGCTATAATATGTATCAAACGTTCGAAACGAACTAACAATTAGAAACTCATAGATACTATATATATATATATATATATATATATATATATATATATATCTCTCGTAAATCCCGTTCTCATAAACGCATAAAGTATAGTTCATGGTACGGCGATGATACATCGATTTTCCACGGGTGTATTAGCAAGCTGACGAAGTCAAAAGGGTAAGCACGAGATCGGCGCGGTAGCAGGCGCTTATAGAAACCCCCGAGGAAGATCACGAGGTGTTCGGGATACTGTTCCGTAGTAGTCCACGAGAAACGATCTCTCTCTCTCGAGTTTGAGTTACGCGTGTATCATGCGCGTTACGAGGAGGCTACGAGGCTACAAGGCAACGAGATTTGTAGCTGGATGAGAGGGATGGGACGTAGAGAGGGATACTCTAGGGTAGGGGAAAAGGAGAAGAGGGAGACCGCTTATTACCAATGCGAAATCAATTTCAATTTTGCCCGGGTTCACCACCTGCGATGCGAAACGGCGACCTGCACGTTACTGCTCGACTCTCTCGCACCTTGCTTCCACCGAGATTACCTCGCAGGCTCGCGTACTTTGGTATTAGGAGGCCATGAAAGCTACGCGTCTATTACCTGCTCGATCCTTTCCACGCTAGTTCGTCGTACGTAGTCACGTATTTATGTAAGTACGTCTCTTCTATCATCACTAGAGAAATATCAGTACTCATGTATCAGTATCGTAACGAATATCTACTAACTAATAATTATTGGATTTCTTATTTAAATAATTATTATATTAGATTGCCCTTATGCCATAGCTATATTCTACGATCGTAGGATTTTCTTTATCTCAGTATTATTTCGGGATAATGTGATATTATATTTTTATTCGTTTGAAATTTTTTCTTTTTTTTTTTCTTTCTTTTGGAAATAAAACAAAAAGAAAATATATATATATAAGAAAAAATGGTAAATTCTTTTCTTTTTTTTTTGGAATTATGCTAATTTTAAATTCATCCGAAAAATATCAAGAAAGAGAGAGAGAGAGAGAGAGAGTGAGATAGAGAACGAAGGATTTGTATAAGTACGAATGAGTTAGAAGGGTGCCAACAAAACGTTGCTACCTACGCGCTCAGAGAAACGCGTAACGAAGACAGCCGTAAAGATTGGAAAAAGAGTGGAACGATTCCGAGTGTCTTCAGTGGCGTCTTCGACGTTATTTTCGCTCGCAGCTTCGTCTTACCGTTCCATCCTTCTTCGGTGGATCGCACAAAATCGCATTTAAGCGTAATGGTCAATGGCTGCTCGTGATTAGAGGGCATTACCGGCTATCGTTGGGGCCACCCACAAACCTTAATCAACCTCGAAGAAGAATCCCCTTTTCTTCTTTCTCTCTTTCTCTTTGTTCTCTTATTTTTCGTGCGTCTTTCCCGCGCGATCGGTATATATGTACTTTTATAAAAACAAAAAAAAAAACAAAGAAAAACAAATATACATATATATATAAATAATAATAATAATATTTCGTTTTCATAATCTTATTCTACATATCTTTATATTTATATACTATGTAAAATATATTATATATTTTCTTCTTTTATATGTGATATTAATTTTCGATCTTTCGATCGTAGCGAGATCGTTCGAACGTATCGATCGATTTGTATTCCGATTGAACACGAACACGAAGATAAATCGATGTCGATACCACTCGGGCAAGCAGTTTTCAAATAAAATTACATCCATTCTTGGTCCACTCGAGTAGCACATTTAATTCTAGAAATTTTCCTAGATTATACCACCGTAAGTTTCGCCGAATGGAAGAGTAAGGGAGAGATTGCCTTTCCAAGAAGCGCACGTAAAAGACGTACATTTTTACGTAGGAAGAAGACAGAGCTGAATCGTCGGATGGGTTTATCGCTTCGACCAATTTCCACCTTCGCCGCTTATTCTCTTTCTTTCTCTCTTGGTTACGTTGGAAGCGTCTTTCACGAAGCGTTAGCTACGGAATGGAAATACGCCGCGACCAATAGGCTTTATGGTTATTGCCAGGTGGATAGGCGAGCACAATCCTCTCTCTCTCTCTCTCTCTCTCTCTCTCTATCTCTTTCTCTCTCTGTCTTTCTTTTTCCATCTCTCTCTTTCTCTCTCTCTCTCTTTCTCTCTCTCTCTCCCTTTTCCTTCTTCTCCATTCTGTTCAATGTTCCTGCGTTCTCGCGTCCTCCGCGACGATAAACTCGCGCGTAACGCCTTCGACTTTCACCATAAAGATCGCAGGACGTGGCGTCGGGACGGCGAGTGTCGTCGAGAATACTTTAAACCGCATATACCTACTATACATATACGTACGTATATACAAACCTATATGAATATTGTCTATTCGTAGAATAAGCAAGTTCGAATGTTGTGTCATATCGTCGTGTATTTTGAATTCAATGTTAGGTTCGTCTACCTAAATAAGTACCTACGATAAATTACCTGATGGCGCGTGCGATAATTAAGTAACGGTAAGGTACGTCAATAGAAAAGAACTTCTTCGGAAGTTCCTTTTCTAAACATCGTCGTCGAACTACTGGATGTTGCAATTTTCCGTAAGTCTTTCTCCCTCTCTCTCTCCCTCCCTCTCTCTCTCTATCTCTCTCTATCTCTTTCTCTCTCTCTCTCTTTTTCTTTCTATCTCTGTCTTTCTCTTAGTCGTTTTCTCTTTCTTGAAGCACGATCGGTCACGCCGACGCCGACGATGATGATTTCGATGCCGGTAGCGGAATTATGAAGCGTAAAATTACTCGAGAAGTACAAGAAGAGGGAGCTGGGGGAAAGATGAAGGCGTAGTTACACGAGTCGCGTAAAATCTTCGACTTCTGCCTTTGGTAGTAGAAAGTATCGCAAAAGAGAGAGAGAGAGAGAGAGAGGAGAGAGAGAGATACAGACATACACATACACATATAATGGCACACATATATGCAGACATACAGACAGAGAGAGAGAGAGAGAGAGAGAGAGAGAGAGAGAGAGAGGTAGAGAGAGGGAGAGAAGGAGAGGGAAACGGAAAACGATCGGTTTGTGTTATTCCCGGTACCAAAGTGGATTGTAAAATGTCGTGTATTGATTTATTGGAAATCGCTTTAATACCACCGCCCACCATTCCCCTTCAGCTCGTTTTCTTGCAAAGAAACGTTAGCTCCCCGACATTTATCGTAGAAATTGCGAAAGTAAGAGGCAACGAAGACTCCGTCAATGTACTTTTCGTCGTCGTCGTCGTCGTCGTCGTCGTCGTTGTCGTCGTCGTCGTCGTCGTCGTCGTCGTCGTCAAAATCATTCCTCGAACGTACTGTACTCGACGCAGTACCGTAAAGACGCGTAAGTAATCGCGAAGGGAAGAAAATCGCGCGGCGAATTCTGCGGTATAGACGGCGGAAACGAGCCGCGAAGATTACGACAAAAAAGGAACAATTTTAACGCGTCTCTTTACCCCTCTCTCTCTCTCTCTCTCTATATATATATATATATATATATATATATATATATCTTTTTCTTTCTTTTTCTTAATTCTCAAAAGCAACGGAGTTTAGTACGAACTCGTTATTCTCTCGTTCAATTTTAACATCAAAAAAAAAAAGAAAAAGTAAAAGAATAATCTTTAATAACAAGATTATTTCAAAGTTTTTCGAAATGACTGAAGTCTTATTCGGTCGTAGATATCGCATTGACGCGAAGATTGTAAAGTTCAAGATAATTTTGCGGTTCCGTTCCTTAATATCGCCCTTTTTTATGGTCCTTCCATCGGTTTTCGGATTGACTCAGTTGGAAATAAAATTTCAAGTTATGGGCCTTCGAACGAGAACCATCGTACGGTCTATACCGCAATCGTGAACGCAACTGTGACGACTTTACGATACATTATCGTGGTTCGTTGAATAAAGGAAGAACTTAATCGGCAATTAGAATTGGTTCGTTACGAAAAGAGAAAAGAAAAAAATTAAAGAAAAGGAAAGAAAAAAGATACGTTATTCAAGATACACTTGATCAAATCTTTCGTCGATTTACAAACGAACGAATCTTTCTTAATTTCCTTCCTTCGATCAATATTTCTCTAATACGATATAGAAGTACGTTTCGTTGTTTTTCTTTGTTTCTTTTCTTTATCTTTTTCTTTCTTTTTTTTTGTTCCTTTTTTTCTTTTTTTAAATCAAATCGCCGTACTAGAAATGATATTTCCTGATCAATAAGAATCACGACCAAAAATCGAAGCCTCGTTTAAACTTTTTCAAGTTATACGAGCATCAAGATAGTAAGTCTTTGCGTTACCGTAATCGAGTACAACTTCCTTATAACTTCGACGGTTCGTCTCTTTAGTGGCCTTGTCTCTCTCTCTTTCTCTCTCTCTCTCTCCCTTTTTTCTTTCTTTCTCTCTTCTACTTGCCGCTTTCGAACGGGAATAATTCCTGGTTGTTGGCGAGAGGTGAAAAACAATCGTCATTATTCGCGCGGCGGTAGCACGTGCCGATCGCAGAGTTAGCACTGAAAGCTTCAGGTTTGAGCGCGTGGTCGTTCTCTCTCTCTCTCTTTCTCTCTCTCTCTCTCTCTCTCTCTCTCTCTCTCTCTCTCTTTCTCTTTCTTTCTCTCATGTAAATCCTTACGTTCCGTGTCTTTAGATGGATATATAATGGTGTTGGTAGTGGTAATAGTAGTGGTAACTAGTAGTAGCAATAGGTGCATAAGGTTCGCAAGGTACCTTTCTCGCTCGCGCTGTGTCGCGTCGGCGGCCTTGTAAGGCCACTCGCCTTCGCTTTGCGCTCATGTTCGAACGATCGAGCGCTTGCACGGCCGCGGATCGTAGAGCAAACGATCTAGGCGCGAGCACGCGTGCCGAGACACGCTTCGTTCTCTTTCTCTTTCTTTCTCTCTCTCTCTCTCTCTCTTTTTCTTTCTCTTTCTCTCTATCTCTATCTCTATCTCTATCTCTATCTCTATCTCTTACTATCCTTCTATCTTTTTATTTCTTTCATTCTTTCTTTCTCTTACTACAGTGTTTTATACTGATGCAAGCCCAGCTCGTAAATCGATTCCAGAGGGAAAGAATCAAAGTGGTAGACAAGAAACGATCGTGCTCTTTCAGAAAAGTAATGTTTTTCTTTTCTCTCTCTTTTTTTCTTTTTTTTTCTCTTTCTTTTTCTTTTTCCTTTTTTCTTTTTTTCTCTTTTCTTTTTTTTTTTCCTTCCCTTTTCGCAAGACGACCATTTCGAATAAAGATTTTTCTACGATCGATCTTATTCAAACGGAGTTCACAAGTCGTGAAAGGTTTTTCTTTTTCATGGAAAGGATGAAATTGGGACTTGGCCGAGATCGGTGTCGATTTTCTCATGTAAATTTCTTCGTTGAAGTTTACGCGGGATCGACGTTACGATCATAACACGGTAATTTAACGAGCATATCGAATCGAGATCATGATGCGAGCGGAAGCGACGGATTCGATCCGGGCCGAGACGAATCAAGATTCGATGATCCTTCGATGAAAGTCGGCCACGTTCGGGATAATTAACGATCATTTTCTTGTCTCTTTCTCGTCAATGTATAATCCTTTTGGAAAAAAAAGGAAAGGAAAAGAAAAGAAAAGAAAAAAAAACAAAAAGAAAAAAAAAACAAAAAAAAAACAAAAAAAGAAAAAGTCGAGCACTGCATAAAGTCTCGTTGAGTAAGTAGGTATATTCGAAAAATTGTAAGAATTGCGTTCATTAGTTCGATACGATGGATTTTCGGGACAATTAAAAAAGAGAGAATCAAGTCGTGAAGAATTCGAAAGTCCCGAACGATTCGGCGAGTTCTTTGTAGTACCTACAAGATAATCTCGCGCACACAAACATACCAATATACATACATTATACATAGATAGCTATGTATACGCGGAGACAGGCAGAAAGCTTCGCTCGATTCTTCTTCTTCTTCTTCTTCTTCTTCTTCTTCTTCTTCGTATCGACTTCGATCTCTTCGCCATTTCGCGATATCTTTAGCCGCAGGCTCTGCCGAAGAGACTGTCGAAAGTGAAAGGAGCCGAAGAAATCAAGATGGATCGTGCGTTCCTTATAACGCAGGTTTTCTCGCTCCAGCACGCACCTCCGCCTCCATCTTTAACCATTGAGACGAGTTCCAAGGACTCGCCGATGAGAATGCGGATCGATAGCTACGATCTTTAATTTCTTTTTTTGCTGTCTTTTTTCTTTTTTTTCGCCTTTTTTTTTCTTCCTCTTCTTCTTTTTTCTTTTTTCTTTCTTTCTTTCTTTTTTTTTTCTTTTTTTTTTTTTTTTTTTTACCAAGAAAACACATCGGATCGGGAGACGCGGTAATGATTTTCATTGTCGTTTAAAATATCGAGAGAAACGTTAGATGTTCTAGATATAATCGAACGAAGCCAATTAGAAGTTAGAATAAGATCGGGGAAAACTACGTAGGCTCGTCTTGTAAAAAGAAACAAGACGTTATAATAATTGGTTACTTCGTCGAAAGAAGAGTGAGAAGAACGAGTATAATTTCTGGCGCCGGATACGACCATTAGCCGCGAACGTAAAAGCAATGTATCGAATCTATTATGCATTCCTGTGGTTGGCAATTATAATGATTCAATGATCCGCGGATTCGAGCTTCTGTGTAAGTAACAAGACTGCGTTACCTCGCGGTGATCTTTATACGCATTGTTCTTATGTACCCATCCGTTATTGGGTATAGCTATCCTTTTTGTTATTAAAGAGACACATCTTAACATCGAATTCCACTAACTTTTACCAACGATTATAGATCTCAAAACGATTAACGTTATGCATGGATCGTGTTACCAACGTACAACGGTTAAAGATTATGTCATCGAAGTCGTCGCGTCGAACGATTAATCCGCCTTTCCCAACGATCGCTTTCGTAGATAACTTTGAACGTCGGTTTTATATCGTTAAAGAGAATCAATGAGCATTCCTATGAATTTCTTTCTTTTTTTGTTTCTTTTTTTTCTTTTTTTTTTTTTTTATTTTTTTCTCTTTTTTTCTTTTTTCTCTTTTCTTTTTTTTTTTTCTTCTTCATCGGTCCATCTCGCGATACACGAAACGAGCGCCCGTCGTAAGAAAGTCTGCCGAAAGTCATGGTTGTATTCGACGGTCTAACGGATTCTTTTGCTTTCCCTTCATAAAATCAAGACTCTTGGTAGATCTTAAATTTTTACAAGGTACACTTGAAGGAATATTTCTCCTTTGATTTTGGCGCTCGGATGGAAGCGAAAGCCGCCGGCTAGAACATTTTCTTTCGAAAATTCATGAGGGAGTGTAAGATAGATGGACGATTTGCAAAGGAATAAAATAACAAATTTTTTAAAAAGAGAGAGAGAGAGAGAGAGAGAGAGACAAAGAGACGGTAAGAAAAAAGAATGACGGTAATTTCGTACGTGAGAGGAGGCTGAAGTATTGAAAGATGCGTGGAGGGTGAGGGTATGAGGATGAAAAAAGGAAGAATTGAGCGGTACCACGAATTTAACGATTTCGCCGGCTTTACGATGAAAATCCCCGCCCTTATTATAACGCAACCGAGCCGGTTTCAAGATCGCCCTTGGGAGACATGCTCGCGCGAGCGTCTTCGTCGAGAGGCACCCGCGCTATTACGTCATTAAAGCGTCCAATAAACTTCTTTTACTACTTCCTCGAGAGTCGCCGCCGTCGTCGTCGCCGTCGCCGTCGTCGTCGTCGTCGTCGTCGTCGTCGTCGTCGTCGCCGCCGTCGCCACCACCGTCGTCGTCGTCGTCGTCGTGATTCTTTCTTCCCCACTTTTTTCCTTTCGTGTTTGTCCGGCTTTCGGTCCTTCACCTTATTCTCGAGACGTTACCCTTTTTGGAAAAAAAATTCGTCATCGCGTGCCTAAGTACTATACATATATATTTCATTCTAAGAAGAACAAAAATGAACATAGATAGTAAAAGAAAAAAAATTTACCAAGTCGTAAGAATTTCAAATGTCGTTCGATACGTTGCCAAATAATTTGGAAAAATGATAAACTGTCGAATGAATTATAAATAACAGGTCATTGTTAGGCGTTAATTATTATCAATTCGTTTGTATTTTTTACGAGAGAATTATAACTCGGATTATCTTTCGATCAACGACAATTATGAGATCGACGTCAATGCGTACGAACGTAATTAATAGTTACGACGAGGAATCGTGAGATATGATGAGAAAATCGAAAGGACCATTTCGCTCCCTCCCCTCTTCTTCCCATCCCCAATTGGATATTTTGGTTTAATCATCGTTTCCCGACGTATCGGCAGTGAGACGATCGTCCAGATCTCATATTCTACCGATTGGAAAATTATTGTCTACGTTGTTCATCAGCTTCATCGATTCTACGAGGCAATATCCAGGTCCAGACTTATTCTCTGGCATCACTTCGTGTGCTATTGACCCTTTTTCACTACAGGTGAGTTGGGAGGGGCCTTGGACAGGTAGATACACCTAACCCACGTACCGTAAGAGCCGAGATTCTCGTCTAACGGGTGACCCTCCGAAGTATATTTTTTTTCGATACCGATCGTTGAAACTTTTCCTACGAACGCTTTCGTTTAATACAAGATCTAAGATAAGAGTACGAGTGTATTATTCCGCGTCAGTCAAGGAAGCGGTATTTTGTCGTTATCTCTATCTCTAATCAAAAGTTCTCCATCGATTTCAGTCTAAGATCTCGTACTTTAATCGAGGGTCCATGGTCCGCACGCGAAATAGCTTCGATAATCGCGAATGATCGCTCGGAATCGCATGAGACCTCGTTTGGCGCTATCTGCGTAATCCTGAATGCGGTTCGATTATATGAAACATATGTTACGCTGCGGTATCCCTAGATATACTCTCGAGTCATTATATGTATACCGTCTCACGAAAGTAATCGCCGTTCTCGAAAGTATTTTATTTTTCTTTCGTACACTCTCCTTTGGCAGGCCTTCGTCGCCACGGAAAGAAGGAGGTAATCGCGTTTGTTCGCAAGTCGATAATTATTTATAAAAATAAGATTCCCCCTTAAGATCTTGTATATGTTAGGGAAAGACGTGCTTACTTGGTAGGTAAGCGAGAGAGAGAGAGAGAGAGAGAGAGAGAGAAACTGGATGCGTTCGTTCGTTCGTTCGTTCGTCTATCCTTACGTGCATGCGTGCGTACGCGCGCGCACATACGATTAAGTACAATTAGCGTCGGCTATCGAGTCTTCGCATCTTCAAAAGTCACCCGGTATGTGGCACGAAGCGATGCCCGCGTAGATATGCGGCGAGAGTGAGCATAAGGTGCACAAACTACCATACATGCCCTTGCATGGCGCTCGCGTGTTACGACACGAGCACACGAGCACACGCGTGCGCGCGCGCGCGCGCGCATCTCTTTGGCCGCGTGTGAGCGCATGCGAGCGCATGCGAGCGCACGCCCTAGCACGCCACCGAGACGGTTCTACATCGCTATCGTTATGGCCATTAAGTACATTGTGCTCGGAGGTGTTTTCTATAATGGATTCCTGTTGTTTATTAACGGAAGGCCCTTTACAAAGTGCTGCTGTTGCCTCCTTAACGACGCGCATCCTGCACCATCGACTTATATCCAGTAGAGTCGATTCTCTTCGAATGTGAATCTCTACCTCCTTCTACCCCACCTCCTCCTCCACCAGCTCTTCCTCCTCTTCATCCTCCTCCTCCTCCTTCTCCTCTTCTTTCTCTCTGCCAATCGTATTCTTCTTGTCTAAACTAAATTCCGCTGGACAACGAGAATCTCATTCTCGTAGTACGATCCACCTCGATTGCGTATCAATAATTATACGATTTTAATATCATTGCAAAGCAAATACCCATTATATATTGTGGTAGTAAGTATTTTACATAATGATTTTTATTTCATAGCATAGCGATACATAAAACTATTCAAGGATTTTTCTTATCACACGTGTTAATAATACGTGATACTATAACGAGTAAATAGACTATTATTATTTGTAAAACGTTCGAACTCGTATCTTTTTTTCTTTATTCTTTTTCCCTTTTTCTTGTCTTGTCTATTTCTCGAAAAAAAAAAAAAAAAAAAAAAATTCTCACTTCTTTTTCTCTCTATCCTTATCTTTTATTTGTTATTATCCGGCACATTTTCCGTCCTCCTCGCATATGTATTGGCATAGTCCCTCGAGCGACTAATCGACGACGTCGTGTATGTCGCGTACGTGCCGTTCCATCGTGTTACGGCATCCACGCACGTGCGTGCACGGCCGGGCGCCGCGGGAAAGGCGCGTGCGCATTGCGAAATATCAAATTTAACGAACTCGAATAGCGCGAGAGTAAAATCGAGAGGGGATAACAGGTGCGTTATATATATATATATATATGTGTGTGTGTGTGTGTGTGTATGTGTATCCATGTGAGGTTTTAACAGCCTCTCAATGCTTGAACTACGCCTTCTAATAATTGAGAAGCGAAAAGAAAGGTACCAAGAAAAAGGGAGATAGAGATAGATTGAGATAGATAATCAACCGTTTTACATATATAACACGAACGCTTGATCTCTTTGCTTAGGTTGCATATATGAAAGTACCTGTTACATGGCGCCCACGGAAATCTTCTTGTCTTATTGATAATAATCACATTGCTGCAAATATCATGATTAGTGGTCGACAACCGAGTCTGACTATTGCCGGTACTCTGACTCGCGCCAAATATCAGATTTTCTTTATGACCTTACTAATGCTAATCTTTATTCTTTTCTTTTTTTTTCTCTCTCTCTCTCTCTCTCTCTTTAAGTTTCTATAGAAATTTCTCTTTTATTTTTCTTACGCGCCATTCCGCCTTATCGTTTTCATTCATCATAATTTAAATATCAAAATATTTCTTAGAACGAACAACAACTTATTTTCCATAATTTAATGATTAATACGTCTGACACGTTTTATATTAGAATTCGACGAGAAACGAATTCTATTAATACGAGAGTTATAATTTTAGCAAATGTTTTTATTAAAATGATTTGAATAAATCAATTCTTTCAACGACTTCACTCGATTTTTATAACTGAAGATAAGTCTAATAGAAAGCTTTGTAATTTATTAGAATCGAGCGACGATTTGTACACCCACACGCGTTTATTCCACTTTCATTTAGAAAGAAAACTCATCAAAGAGAAACATTGATTCTAATCGATACGCAAAGGTATATATGTCGTTGCGAATATTGATACTTGAAGGCATAAATTTAACGAAGCTCCTGGTCTAACTTCCTAGCTATCTTCGTGTTACCAGTTACCACCATCTGATAACATAACCACTATTTATAAAAAGAAGAAAATGAAGATGGAGTATGTTTATCGCATTTCTTTCGACGGCTCTAACCATAAACATCGTTTTCTTTTCCTCTCACTATTTTTTGTTCTCTTTTTTTCTTTTGTTTCTTTTTTTTTTGTTTTTTTCTTTTTTGTTTTTTTTTTTTTTTCTTTATCATTATAACTTTTCTCTCTTTCTATTTCTCTTATTATTTCTTTTATAAAACGATACATTTACTTAATCGCTCATTAAACGATCTAATTGCACGAGAGAGAAAATTTAATTATTCCAACCTTATCGTATCTTATTTATTCATCGTTCTGGTGGCAATTTCAATGTTGTTTCACGTAGTAGCAGGAAAATAAATATGGAGAAAGAAGGATTGTAGGTATAAAGCTGATTTCTATTGGTAATTACGTCGTGGCAAATATTTCACGATTATCTCGCGAAATCCGAGTGGGCTGTTGCGTTTCTCGTCGTTCGATACGATACAGGATATTTTCATTCGTCCTCAGAGAAATGATGTTTCAGTGGAGACTACAGGAACGAAAAGAAAAGAGAAAAAAAAAGAAGAAAAAGTAAAAGAAGAAGAAGAAGAAGAAGAAGAAAAAGAAGAAAAGGAAGAAAAGGAAGAAGAAGAAGATGCTGCTGACCGTTCGACCCAAGACTTTATGTCCGGGGAGTATAATATCGCGACGACGAGCTGTTGTAAATTTTCATTCCTTAATGATATCGTCCTTCCGGCAGACATAAATAAACGAAAGATCGCAAGTTTAGAATTTGATCAGCTGATTCGTAATAAAGCATAAATAAAGCGTCGATCTATTTTTGTATTTTTCCTTTTTTTTCTTTTTTTTTTTCTCTTTTTTTTATATATTTTTTTTTTTTTTTTCATTAGCACAGGAAAACATATATAAGTAGTAATTGTTTTTTCCTTTTCGTAGAAGCTAAAGTTTTCCCAAAAAGTGGATAAAATTGTATAGTTCGTAATTTCCAAAAAAAAAAAAAAAACGTTAATTACGAAATAAAAAATAAGATACGACGAGAAAGGAAGAGACGATTACGTCGTACAATTTTATCGCTCCGTATTACAAGAAGAAAAAAGAAAGAGAGAGAGAGAGAGAGAGAGAGAGAGAGAAAGAGAGAGAGAGTGAAAGGATTCGGCTGTAAGGAAAGGCGTGCGTTAATTAGTACGAGATCGGAGATCACTTTTGCACAGGTTATCGGCTATTAATTAGGTGAACAAAAAATTCTCCATCAATGCGCTCCCCCAGGCTTCCCGGAGTCGTATTTTATCGATTATAGACGCGTACGCGTCAGCTTGCGTTAGAGTTACGGTCGAATAAAAAATCGTATGTGAAGAAACGGAGCTGGTAAGACGTGCTTTTCGATCTTCGGAGAGGGATAATCGTCGAGGTAGGTGAAAAAAGTGAAGAAAAGCGAAACTCTTTAGGTTCTTCTTGCCCTTCTTGTCGAGCCGAATACGATAGGCTCGCACGGTTTGTAATTAAAAGGCGATTTAAATGCTAATGGTCGGCCAAGTAATTAAATGGTGTCACACTCGTGCCGGTCCATAATAGTATCGATTACTATTATTATTATTATTATTTTTATTGTTATTATTACTATTATTGTTATTATTATTAATATTATTATTATTATTATTATTATTATTATTATTATTATTATTATTATTATTATTATTATTATTATTATTATTATTATTATTATTATTATTATTATTATTATTATTATTATTATTATTATTATTATTATTATTGTTATTATTATTATTATTATTATTATTTCACACGTCGAAAGAAAGCTCATATTCAACTTAAATTCTAACATAGGTAGATCGAAAATGTTCTATTCTTCGTTCAACGAAGAAAATAAATCTGCTACTTTCTCGTTCCCCTAAAATAAAGATATTATTTATCTATTTACATTCGGTCTCGTGCCAGATTTATATCGACATAATGAGTAACGACAGTGAAGGAACGA
>NC_140811.1:14572500-14595000 GCF_050613455.1 Vespa mandarinia
AATAAGATTCTTTGATAACGTTATGCAAATCGTTAACGCAATCAAAATTATTCGTCAGTACAACGAAGAGAAAAATTTCAAAATTATTCTTTGTTAACAATGAACATAATTCGTGTGATCAGGTAACATGTTTCACCCTATATAATTAGTAATCACATTATCGTTTTTCTTTTTGTTTTTTTGTTTTTTTGTTTTTTTTTCTTCTTTTTTCTTTTCATATCGTCGAAACAATAGTATTACACGTGAGTTTCGTCATTTTGATGTCGTCTAAAGAATAAAGTAACTATGACGAAGTACTCGAAGAGGGAGAGCTTCGTGATGAGCATCCCGACTAAAACAATTAGCGAATGCCAACTTTCTTGATCGGAATGCACGTGGGAGGTGTAGGTGTTCGTAGAGACTCGGAGATGATTCAACGTCCGATTGCATTAATGGGGGGAGAGGGGGGGCGGGAGAACGAAGAAAGTCTTTGTCTCGGTTTTGGTAGCGGAAACTGTGTATTCTGACTCATTGACGCCACCATTGTCGTTCCTCGACTCTTTTTTCTTTTTTTGTTTTTCTTTTCTTTTCTCTTTTTCTTTTTTTCTTCTTTTTTTTTTTTTTATTTTCATTGACGCCCTTTCGTTAGGACAAATTCTTACAGGACAAATTCTTGAAGATATTTCCATTGGTAAATAGGAAAAAGAAAAAGAAAGAGTGGGGAAAGAAAAAATAAATAAATAAATAGCTATTATGGAGTTTTATCGTAAATCGAAATTTTTTTTTTTCGGAGACTACTCTCACCGATAGATTTATCGCTTAAATATATCGTTGTCATTATGGATGCCGATAAATCTATTCCCGTCGCTTTTACGCTTCGGCTCTTTCTCTCTCATCGCTACTTTGTGCGATTCCTGTCAACGAGAAGTGTCTTTAGAAGAAAAGCGAACCGACGAACGATGTTGACGGCTGTCTGGCAGAATGACAATTATTAATGTCCTCGGTCTGAATTCGTTTTCTACGACTAAAGTCGTAACAATTTTCAATCCCATGAGTTTTACTAATAGATTTAAAAGACATATAGACCTATCTCCTTTTCCTATTTTCCTATTAATAATTTTTATTTATTTTTCTTTTTTTTTCTCTTTTTTTTTTATTCCCTTTTCCTTCGTCGTTCAAAATTTAACAATCGTACGAACAAAGATTATCATGATTTCAATGATAATTCGAATGTATTCGAATTGAAAAAGGGAAAAGTAAGTGGCATTTTATGATAGTGAAAACAAGTTACTAGTAAGAGTGTATTTTAAGAGAGTACACGTTGTTGAAACTATAACGACGATACTCGAAGAGAACCGATTATACGTTCCAACGATAATAAATTTTTTCTACTTACGATACTAGTCAACTTTAAGCATAAACCTTTGCTTCTTAACATCGTCGAATGTTATTTCCTTAGATTAAAGAAGTATCGAAGGAACGAGCATTGCTAGTGATGTCGACACCGTTAAAAGAGTTAATCATATTAATTAGGAAAAAGTCCAGAGGCAACGTAGAAGGATACTTCGACTACGTAACCGTGAATTAAATTAATGAATATCCATTAAAGGGTTGAACAGAGATACACGATAGTAAAGGATAATAGTACGAGGTCGTTTTCTGCCTGTAGTCTCGATGGTAGAAAATAGTTGTTAGTTCGTCAACGCCGTGGGAATTGATGTTTTTGTTGAAGTAGTATGTATCTCAGGCGCGAAATACGACGTCGAAGAGGGTACGGTTGATCGTTACGGTTCGTTGGAATAAGTGTCATACCACACAGATGTCTCATTAGGAGCGATTAAACGAGATAGTTTTAACTCCAGTGTTAAAGATTTATCGGCGTATATTTCCCCTGAGTCATTTGGATACGGGCATTAATTACACATCGTGATATTATCATCTTGTCTTAAGAGAAAATCCAAGATAGACGGAGAAGATCGTTTCAGTACGATCGATCAATAAAATATATAAAGGACAAGTTTCAAAAGGAACTCTTGACATTTCAAGATACAATCCTCTATTCTGTTTCTATCAAATCTCAAACGGTACGAGTACACTAACTTGTTTGCGTAATACATCGATTAATTTTACTTCGTCAACGTACATATACACGCATAGTTATATTATATATATATATATATACATATATGAATATGTACATATATATCTATCCTACGAATCGCTACGCATTCACAAATAATTTATTTGTTCTACGATCACGTTGCAAGGTCGAAACGTCAAATTGACGTTTGCGAGCTGGTATATAATTGGTACGGGACATCGTCTTACGTATTCGATAATGCAGAGACGCCAAGAGAAGGTCGTGTGGGCGTTGTTACTCGAGACAGCTTGTGCTCGGGAATATATTAAGTATAAGACAAAGAGAAATATTCCGTGAAGCCTGATTCCGAGAGACTTGCACGTGCATCCAAAATTCGATACTTATTATCACTGATTATAAAATGGTATTTCTTTTCCGGTATTGTTTTCTTTGAGTGCACCATCATATAGATTCAAGAAACGGAAGCGTGATATTGATGTCAGATCATTAATGTAAGTGTATTAATTATATTGACGAAAATCGATACTTTTATACAAAAATTTCTCGACTATTTCTATGAAATTTAACGTCGAAATATTACTTTGTTCGTAACCTTTTTATTTTCTCTTTTGTCAAAACATCGTATTATGATAAAACAAACGTTTGTATTTTATTATTATTCTACGTTTATAACAAATATAATGTGCTTTTATGTTTTCGAAAAAATCTTTTTTCTTTTCTTGTTTTCTTTTACATCTTTCTACCTACCTATATATATATATGTATATATAGGTATATATATATATATATATATATATATATATATATATATATATATAGAAAAAAAATATATACAGATATTAAATATGTAAATTTATTATTGTCCCGAGGTGCATAATACTAGTATACAAATCGTCATATGTCGGTTCGGATTATCGTTATCGTTCGGAGAAGTCTGAGCAATCTTGAAAGAGTCTCGGTCCAGCGAGGATCTCACCTGCGAGTGGAAGAGCCGTTAGCACCTGCCGAACGAATTGCTCGCTCGTCGCGCTCGGTGGTAGGTAACGCACACGGAAATAGCGGCTTCGCGAAGAACACTCGTTCGTTACGTGCCCGCAACACCATAATAGCGTTCGCCTATGAGCGTTGTGCTGCGTTGCACACGGATTATAAATAGTCGCGCACGTGCCGGACTTCGGAGTCACTAGATTTACCGAATACCGCTATCTCCCGGAAGTCAGATAAAATTCGTTTAACGTTAAGACACTTCGTTGATTCTTTCTATCTAATAATCGCGAATATAGTTACATATACGTATAAATATATTTAACTTACACCTTTATAAAACGTACTTGTCTATATAATTGCGACATAATTCGAATGATTATGATAAATCGATCAAACAGAAATTTATGAACAATCGTATTAGACGCATAAACATATAGTTTAATAGTATCCCATAGAGATATTGTGAAAATAAGAAATGTCAATATCCCGCGAATGTATTTGTAATCTAATTCCATGAAAGAAAAGTCAATATGAAGTATCGAAAACAAGATGGATCGATTCACGATATATCCGATAAAATAGAAACGCGTTCGAGGTGTCGTTAACATCGAAAGAAGATGAAGATCTCGAATGGAGACAGCCAGAGGAAACACGTGTCGATCCTATCTTTGATCTTAGGTCGCTGCACGAAGCGAGGTGTAGCTACCTACCGGAGTAACTTCGAAAGAGAAAGAGAGAAAGAGAGAGAAAGAGAGAGAGAGAGAGAGAGAGAGAGAGAGAAAAGATCGTGAATCGAATGAAGGGATCCGAAGGGTAGCTTTTTCGCGGATAGATAGGACGACAAACGGCCGTCTTTGTTGAACATCCGTCGCGGAACAGCGACCGTCGTTGTTCGACTAATGGGCTGCGCGTTTCTCCGTCTGCTTTCACAGCCAGCTGATTATGACATGTTGGTCGCGTCTGCGAGCTGGATACATCATACCACGTGTTCCAGCCACCGTAACGCCATTTGCTCGGCTAATGACTCGCGGACATTTAGCGACTAGAGGCGCCCCTCTTCTTCTCTTTCTTTCTTTCTTTCTTTTTTTCTTTTTTTTTTTTTCTTTTCCTTTACTCCTTCTCAGTTTCCATATCTTTCTTGTAGTCTTTTCGATCTCTTTCTCTTTGCTCTTATAGTTATCGAGATAGCTCTATTTAAGAGGGACACGTCATTCCGGTTATTGGAATTGAATTCTATACGGCTCCATGTGATATCAAACCTCGATGATGATTGGAATCCTACGTATTCTTATCCGAGGGACGATCGTAAGGATTGCCAGTAGTTAAGAACGTAGTATAACTCAACAAGTCGACTCACGTAACTCGTTATAACACGATATCTTGCTCTCGATAAGTTGCGATCTGACAAGACGAGTCCGTTTACTTTGGCTACCTATCTCTTTGATTTCGTTTTACATTTTGATCGAAATCCGACGAGTGAAAAAGCCAAGAAGGAAGGGTTACGTCGATAGACGCCCCCGTATACTGTTTATGTAGTCATCGTCTCTCTTTCTCTCTCTCACATCTTAACACGATTCAGACAGGAAACGATTCCGTCGTTTCCATGTCCTCCGACGTGGAAATGCCGTCTTACGCCTCGACTATGTGACGTTGCAATTATTCATCGCGTATGGTTGCGAGTAACAAATCGCCAGTCAAGTGGCAACACCGACGTCGGTTTGCGCAAGAGGGGCGAAAGACAAGATCGAGAGAGAGAGAGAGAGAGAGAGAGAAAGGGGGGAGGGTGGTGAGGGGGAGGAAGGGAGGGAGAGAAAGACAGAAAGAGATAGAGAAGATCCGATAGAGTGCGAGAAGGAACGAGAGGAACTGAGGTGGAACTCCTCCCACGTACGTCTAGATGCGCGTCGGTAGAACGTAAATTTAGCACTAACGCATTATGCACGCTCGAACTGAGTCGCATTGGGCGTGCGATACCAACGCGACTCACATCGGATACGCGCACCGTCGCGTCTACAGCGAGGAGTATCTCGCGCTTTTCACTAGGGTGCAAAGCACAAGGGGCGTTACTTTCTTCGGCTCTCTCTCTCTCTCTTTCTCTCTCTCTCTCTCTCTCGCGGAAGATACAACGATTTAGAACGGTTGAATGGTTAATCAAATTAAAATCGACATATTAGCAATGACAAAGTGAATTTACGCTTCTGTATTTATCATTTTAACGAAAATATTAATATTATCATTCGTGTTAACGATAAATATGTTTTTTCTTTTTTTTTTTTTTTTTTTTTAATGTTGTCAGGACAAACGAAAGAAGCTCTTTTTGATTGATTAAAAAGGAATTAAAAAGTATTTCATTAAGTTACAAAGAAGAAATCTATATTTATGAGAAACCACGGTGGGTAATGAAGACGAGAGCCTTATCTTTCCGCAGTTAGTGTCAGAAATCTTAATTAACGCCTTTATCCATGCCGCCACGTTCGTGGTTCGGTTTGATTAATGTACGCCTTTAGTATCCTTTGTAACGGGGGCGCGGTATGACTAAGACACGCAATTTACGTTCGGCCGAGGTAGGAATGTCTATTTTATTCCGTTGGTAGTACACTAAATGCGCTTAGAAAGTGGAATGGTTTAGATTAAATGCGATTTAGACTGTGCAGAGTGACTATATAGCTAACGAATTCGTAATAGTCAAGCAAACCGGAAATACGTTCCGTAAAGCCAATGATAGAAAGAATTTTTCTATTTATTCGAAGACTTTTTTTTTTAATTAATGAATTATCGTAATCGTCATCGTCAGATGGGACATCGAATCCGATTTAACTCGGCCGACTTACGGAATATATTTCCATCCGTTATTTCCTCCATTCGGGCCATGGTACGAAGAGACAAGAACGGCACTTCGGTCCCACAATAGTACCACGAAGACAAATGTCAGCGATAAAATAACGCGAATTGATGTGCGATGGTTACTTTTACTATCTTCCTACTTTAGACGGTCCTACGAGAAATTCTGTGTTACTTTCTAACGGATTAATCGACAAAATAATAAAAGAAACGATAAAACCTGAGGAATCGATGCTAATATTATCTATATATACACACACACACACACATACATATATATATATATATATTTTATTTATTTAGTTTTTCTTTTCCTTTGTTAATTTCATTCTTAGGACCGAAGAAACACGAGATCAACGGATCCATTAGTTTTCCTTTCGTCGGCACGAGCGATTCTCGGTATTTGTTAGCTCTCACATTTGGTGCGATCGCTGTGCCTCCCACAAAGTGGTCCAACCGATTATATTTCCCGGTCAAAGGCGGTAAGCGTGGAGAAAGATAGGGAGGGAGAGAGAGAGAGAGAGAGAGAGAGAGAGAGAGAGAGAGAGAGAGAGAGAGAGAGAGAGAGAGAGAGAAAGGGAGTTAAGAAGTCGGCGGCACGCCGGCGCATAATCCGGAGCATTCATTAACCGTGTAGTCATAATACTGTCCTGATGGCAAAAGCAAAGGAGTTTCGAGAGCTCTTTCGTATTGTAAGAGCGTGCGAGTGGACACATCCGAATTAACAAATGGAGCATGAGGACGCGAAATTAGCGAGTACCATCATCTCTTTCTTCTTTTTCACGATGACAAAGGTAGGAGGAGAAGGTGGAGGAAGAGGAAGAGGAGAAGAACGAGAAAGTAGAAAGTAAAAGAGGTGGATGAGAAAGAGGGAAAAGAGAAGAGGAAGACGAGCGGCTAAGAAGAGGCGGACAGTTCAGAGACTAAACAATGGCGCATTTTCACTCCGACGCACACCCACTTTTCTTCTTCCTTTGTGCGGAGGCGTCTGCCCGTCAGATTTGTCTGCCAGACTCTCGTAGATAAAATCGTTAAAATGCTCCTAAGATTGCCTGGGACTCGTCCTTATCATTTTGAGTTATTAGTTTAATCGAATTAAAATCAACTCCTCGAAAGACGATATCTTAAATCAATTCTCGAAGATTTTGTTTACATTCTTCGATCTAATTATTTATCTTAGATGAAGAAACTTTTTGGATGTATCACTAGGAAGATCTCTTAGAAAATGTTTCTATTGATAAATCGTTATAGAGAAGAAGATTTGTAGCATTTGGCATAATATAATGAATGTAGTAATGCATAACTGGTATTCCCTTGAAATCATCAAGTATTTGACTATTTAATGATAATACGTCGGTTTTACGAACAAGCCAATATACACCGATGGAGACTAACATTTGTTACATAAATGATGATCATTTATTATTTTCACGCTTGGACCTTTAGAATTTCTTTCCTCGAACGAATTACTCGTACGGAGCTCATCCTTTCACAATGACCTGGCAATACGCAGGAGGGTAATATATAATGAGTGACACGTATTCGAATTATATTCTCCCAGCTAATGGATTCAGAACAATTGAAAATCTATAGGACAGTATATTACTTATGTAATCGATACTAATTCAATGTCATGCTATTTGGATTTTAGTTTAACATTCATATCGTGCACCATTCGGGGCTATGAGAAAAACGTATTGAAATAATTCAATTCGTTTCGATAAAATTTGATCATTATCTACGTTTTATTATTTTTTCTTCTTTTTTTTTTTTTTCGAATTTATAGAACCATCGATTATTTTCCATTAATAGCTTAACTCGAGAATATACATATTTGATTTAATGTTCTTTATAAGACTATTGAGAAATTGAAACGAGACGAGATGAATTATCGAATGATTTTCCAAATATAAAAATTATGAATAGAAATCTTCGAGACAAGGACAGACAGACAGACAGACAGACAAACAGAGAGAAAGAGAGAGATAGATAGATAGAGAAAGAGAGAGAGAGAGAGAGAGAGAGAGATAAAGATAGAGATATATAGAGAAAGAGAGTACTCATTTCGAAGAAGAGAAAGAGAGAGGGAAGAAAGAGGGTTAGCTACGTACGCCTCCGTACGGATCGCGCTCACCGATCTTGCGAGCACTTGGGATAATTGCGTCGAAGACCAGGCGATTAAATACGAACAGTGTGACTGCGTGGATCGTCGCGAGACGATCTATTTCGATCTGACTACCATCTTCCCTCGCAAAAGTGCCGTCTATATCGCGATCACGTGGCTTTGAGAAAATCGATCGTTCTTTCGAACGTCTAAACGCGAATTCTCAAATAAGAAAAGTAATCTTGATATATTTACATTTATTAAAACGATTAAATTTACGTGAAGAACGTGACTTAAAATTTTAAGATAGACAGGGATAGATTATCAAAAAAAAAAAAAAAAAAAAAATAAATAAATAAATAAATAAATAAATAAATAAATAAATAAATAAATAAATAAATAAAAAAATAATTATTTAAACTCGATAGATATTATCGTGAACGATGATACTTTCCTTATTTAGGATGAAAACGAAGGCATGAAAAGTAAAGAAAAAAAAAAAATAAAAAAATAAAAAAAAGAAATAAAAAACAAAAAAAAAGAAAAGAAAAGAAAAGAAAAGAACACTCGGTTACACCGATAGAGTTAATCTCAATGGGCGTCATTAATACATCTCGTCGTGCACATGCTTACAACACGTAAATATGAAAGTAAAGCAGTGGAAAATAAGATAAAGGGAGGAGGGAGGTTATATGGCGGCACGCGGCATTCTTCCGGCACTATTATTTACCAGCAATTTATACAGCGCACGTTATAGAGTAAGTTATCTCGTAGGCCGGGATATAATACGTAAGGTGAGGGCTTTCACAATGGTCTGCATGGCACGATCCCTCCGAAGTAAAAAGGAAGAGTATTCGAGTATTCGAGTTTTCGAGCGGGAGCGGGAGCGGGAACGCGTGCGTTACCGCCTTCTGATCTCATCCACCTTTCCCTCTTCATTCTCTATTTCTCTCTTCTTCTTTAAATTCATTCTTTCCTCGTGCATCTTCCCTATCGCCGTTGTTCCACCTCTAACCGTCTCATATATCGCTTGTATTTTAAGGCCTTTTCAAACTAACGGATTGAATAGTCCTCGTAAGTACTTACCATTCAAAACAATTATATTCGATCACTTAAATCTATTTACTATTCTCAGTGTTAATACGTACCTTTAATAATTCATCATCCCATAATATTATATTTCTATGATACTAGTTCCATTTAATATTTTTTTTTTTTTTTTTTTTTTACAACACGATACATCGATCATTATTACTCTGTATAAAGTAATAATATACATATATCTTATGGTAGTATTATCGTTTGAGGAAGAAAAATAAGAAAAGAAAAGAAAATGAAAAGAAGTAAAATATTGAGAGCATCGACGTACTTAAGAGTAGAATGAAAGAGAGATAGAAGAAGGAAGGCGGAGGAGGAGGAGGAAGAGGAGGAGGAGGAGGAGGAGGAGGAGGAGGAGGAGGAGGAAGAGGAGGATGGTGGTGACGACGTAACATACGTGCTGTTCCCTACACCGCCAACTCGAATAATTCACATTGTACGTCGGGAATGGTAGGTAGTTCAGGGCTTTCTTTTGCCAATTATTTCGGGACACGACACGGTGCGAGGAAAGAAAGCCCTGCGGGGCAGAATAGATCGCGCGATTTTCTGTGGACTAATTTAGCTGCGCTCGTTGAGCCGCTACTGAGTAACTCTCACTCACTCACTCACTCACTCACTCACTCACTCTCTCTCTCTCCCTCTCTTTTTCTTTCTTTCTTTTTCTTTCTTTCTCTATCTCTTTCTCTTTCTCTTTTCACTTTGGCTACTCTTTCGAAATCTTACTTTGTTATCTTGTTTTGTTTTCTTTTCGCCTACACTCTTGGTAACGTTGTCTTTCAAGCTTTACATTGTTTTTTCCTATGGTCAAATTGACTTCCTCGCCGGTATTGAAAACATTATATATGTATATTGTTTTGAAAAATAAACAATAGAGATACAAATACTTCATTTATTTTGATTGTAGAAGTCGAACGAGCACCATCTCTCCTCTTTTGAAAGGCTCCCATTCCGTTTTGTTCTACATGGCTACGTAATAAATGATACCGAGGAAAGTGATTTATTCGAATGTTGGTGTGTTGTAAGTACTCGTAATAGTACGTTTTCGATCGAACGATTTAGATACAAAATAATTATCGATTTCCACTATATCTATATCGATCAGTTGATCTCTATTTCTCCAAGGATATATACATATATATATATACATATATATATATACATATATATATACATATATATATATATATATATATATATATATATGTAACAACAGAAGCAAGAAGTTACATATTTAGATGATTATCGTGGAACGAACTTTTTATATGGCTTAAATTTTGAAGTGTAGGAGAATGCATTCGTACGATTACATATAAAGAAAGATAGAAATGATCGATGATCTGGTTATGGTGAGAGATATTTTGATAATACAAATGTAAAATCGATAAGCATATACCAGCAAGTACCGATTAATATAACTACTATTAGATAACTTTTTCGCCTATACTCATGTATCCTTTCACGATTATAATAATGAAATAAATAAAGAAAGATAAAAGGGGAGGGTGGGGAGAGAGAGAGTGAGAGAGAGAGAGAGAGAGAAAGAGAAAGATTAGAGAAGAATTTTCTAGAAATTAATCATACGTCTGAAAAGGAAACGTATCACTGAACAAGGAGAAAATCTAGAAACGAACGAAGAAAAGATATAAGTAAGTACTTACGTATAACATGCATATACATATGTATATATGCATATATATATATATATATATATATATATATATATATATATACAAATATACACACGTGTTCTCATAAGCAGGCAAACGAGTCCGTAATGAGTGCAGATAAAATCGGTGATAGGGTTCATGGAGCGACGGCCACCGAAAAATTCGAATACGAGGCTTTATCAGCTGGGCATCCTCTTCCCTCGCGTCTATTTTCATGAAAGCGATTTATCCTAGCAGCGTCTGAAGTCGCCGGTTACACCGGTGCTCGTGGAAATTTCTATCGAATCCGATGTATCTGGCGGATAACGGCAGATTAATGACTCGCGGATTGCTCGCTTTCGAAGGAGCCAACGGCAGCTACTAGTAAGAGATTCGAAGGTGTTTCGAGATCCGAGTTTAAGATAGAAACTCTATTGATTTAGACCAATTCGAAATGCTATTTCCGTTTCTTCCCGATCGATTGTTATCGCTAAAGTAAAAATATAATGGGAGAGAAGTATGAATAGGATTTTCAAAGGATACAGGTCGTCATACTCCGACGGATCTGTCGGATCTTTTTTGCTTTCCCAGCACGAATGAACGAAGAGTAGAGGAGATGAGGAGAGTGAGAGAGAAAGAGAGAGAGAGAGAGAGAGAAGAAGAAGGAAGGAAGGGAGGGAGGGAGGGAGGTGGTCGGTAGTACGGGCGTCCGCCTGCAATTTTCGATGCACCTTCGCCCGGCGAATTAATGCTCGCGGTGTTTCAGAGATCGCGCGCGCCATTCATAACGCGAATGTTATTAGTGCAGATCGCAGTCGGATATACCGCCTGGTCTGGTCGTGTGGTTAAAATAAAGATGATGAATGCCCGACCGTCCCTCGCCGCGGCACTGGATGTAGATTAATATCGGACCTCGCTCACTTACTACTTCTCCGCGCGCCTCCTACTAATATCTCCTTGCAACCTGCAACCGAGGATGTACGAGTATCCTTGTATATACTCTGTTTCGTCCTGTCTTCTCTTTTTTCTCTTTTAATTCTTCTATTTCTTCCTCTTGGACTTCCGCCTTTGCTCTGATAGCTTTAGAACCAAACATCTACCTATCTACCTATCTACCTACCTACTTATCTGACGCTCGATGCTAATGGCTCGAAAATTTCTATCGTCAAAGTTGTATATAAAAATTATGAAAAAGAGCATAAACATGTCGACGGATTTGTCATGGGACCGAGATGGATTCAGCGACAGACCTACGGAAAGGCCACTGGCATAACTTTAAAACAGTTGTATCAACTTGTGTAAGTCATCTATTCCGTGTAAACTCGATGAAATTCTGCGAGAAAGAGAGAGAGAGAGAGAGAGAGAGAGAGAGAGAAAAAGACAGAAAGAAAAAAAGAGAGACAGAGAGAGAGAAAGAGAGAGAGAGAGAGAGAGAGAGAGAGTGTGTGAATGCGCGCGGGAGCGCATATTTAGTCGAACAGCAATTTTAGTTTAAGCCGGGATCTAGGGATCACGCTCGCTGATCGACGGCGCAAACTATTCTCCGGATTTTGCGACGATCTCTTTGCTTTCTCCTCTTTCTATTTCATTCTCTTTTCTCTCTCTCTCTCTCGGTACGATGCCTTCTCAACGAAGGCGTTCGCGTCCGGCTATGTGATGCACCGGTTGCATGCGACTCGTTCTAGCGTGTGGCATCATTTTAATATATACGGTTCGTTAGAACATTAGAGACGACAGGAGCGCAATATTCTCGGCTCTCTATAATACTAGTGACTTCCATCGGCACGCAGTGATTCTCATCATCGATGTATTCTAAATATTTTATAGATTTATCTATTCGTCATTAAATCTTTCGTATAATTTCCTTTTGTCTAAAATGAGTATGTAATTTCATTGGGAATGGGAGAAACGTTAGTTAATACATCTTCGTTATCGTTGAGTTACACGTGTGTATTTTGTAGGAAAGATTATTTTTAATGAACCTACGGGCGTACCTACGGTTCGTTCATTGTAGTGAATACAGAAAAAGGAGAGAGGGATGGGATATAGGGAGATCCGCTCTTTCACGAGATGAAAGTGGATAGTCATTCAATTGCGACCAGACCGGAATGTATTTGTCCTCGCGCGTAGGCCGTGCGAAGGACGAACTATAACGTCCTGGCGACATCCAACGAAGATACATACGTATTTCAAATCCTGTTTGATTTTAATTTGCTTTAGATTCCATTAGAAACATGATGACCCTTTATAAATCTTTTTTATCGTGATAGTTCATCGGTATATCTATCACGTACGTATGTACGATATCTTTTGTTTTCTACGAAATGCAGTCATTTAAAGCATGACTCGCTTTCGTGGAAGAGTAATTATCGTACGAAGCGAAGAAGAAAAAGAAGGAGGAGAAAGAGGAGGAGGAGGAGGAGGAGGAGGAGGAGGAGGAGAAGAAGAAGAAGAAGAAGAAGAAGAAGCGAGGGCGCAAAGAAAGGGAAGACGCATTAAGGGCGTTAAAATAGGAAGAGGTAAGAGATAGAAGGAAAATGTATTTAAATCATTCGTTGTCCTCTGGCGAGCCAGCATGCTGGAACATTACGGAAGAATGTACATTTTCATCGGCGAAAATTTGCGACTGGTACGGAGTCCAGTGGCCTCAACTAATTCGTAAGCATTCTCAGACGGCGTCGCCGAGGAATTAATATAGCCTCGAGTGTGTCCCGGTGGATCGAGGATTATAATTGCCTGAGAATAATGAGAATATCCCCTAGGAATTATATGCGAGTGCTGGGGTAAAGCTAACGTTTAAAGACGCACCGAATAAATTCTATCTTACGAGCAGATAAAATCAGACAAATCGCACGTTAACGTATATGTGTATGTGTTTGTATATGTGTACGTAAAGCTACGTGTATCGAGTGTATTCTAGACAAAATATATAGAAATTTTTTTATCTTTCTATAAAATCTGATGTTAAACAATTTCGATATCTTTCTTTTCATTTCCTTTTCCTTTTTTCTTTTTTTCTTTTTCCAAACCCTTCTTCTGTAAAAAGTCAAAACGAAACGTGGGTCGCTTCAGGGCACGATCTTATGCAATCGTCCTCGTTCAACGAACGAAAACCCCCTTCCATCGTTGACAACGGAAGAAGGTGTTGTAGCCATCGGGCCTTGTAACGCTGGACGTTGAGCGATGCTACCGAGACGAGCGATTGTGTTCGCAGATATTTTACTAAGTCGGGAATCGAGCTAAAATTAGGCCACTCAACGCCACACGAAGAGAAGATCGAGCCGCATTGGGATCCGACTCTCATTCTCTTTTGGCTCGTTAATTCTTCTCAGTGCGAGAAACGCGCAGGACAGGATTGCCTTACTCTCCCTCGTGGTATTCTATCGTATTCAAGTGAAGTCTCGGCTTCTTCGAACCGATATCGACTCGATTCTGAATCATTCTTAGCTTCCACAGAAGTGAATGAACTTCATTGCGTATACCTTATACCATTCACTCTTGTATCCCACCATTCTATATCTTTTTCTTCTTTTCCGTTCTCTTCGGCCGTTCTCTTTGTTCGAATCAACAACGAGGGAAAAAGAGAGAGAAAGAGAGAGAGAGAGAGAGAAAGAGAGAGAGAGAGAGAGAAAGAGAGAGAGAGAAAAAGAGAGAGAGAGAGCTTGATATTCCTGCATGGGACTAACCAGTGTTAAGCCTTGATCGAGTGGACGTCTGGTAGTCACACAAGAGGATTAATCCTTCCACAAATTTGAATCCTTCGAATACGATTCTCTTAGCAAAAACAATTCCCTACGTAAAACTTAGAACGTTATCTCCTTGAATATATGTATAAAGATATATTCTCGCAAATATCGTATACATATATACACATAGATAAACGTAATATCGTTCGACTAGGCTTGTACTCAGAAGAGAGTCTGACAATAAACGTGTTTGAATGTAAACATAATCAGGATATCAACAAGTCGAGAAAGGTAATTTAATAATAATAAAGAAAATTTGTTTCGATCGTTTTGAAAACATTGGTGCGTTATTATTCGGCTTATTTAGGATCACGTGGGAATATACGCGATAATGAAGTTAATTGCGATGCCACGGTGGTCCAACCGATAGGAAGTGGTCCGATTATATCGATCTCATTCGTTCGTTCGTTCGTTCGTTCGTTCGTTCGTTCATTCATTCATTCGTTCGTTACTTTGTTCGTTTGTCGAGAAAGAAAGAGACAAGGACAAGAGACGAGAGTCGGCAAAAGGGTGGGAAGTGTTACCACGATGCTACACACAACGAGGCGGACCATTAACTATTAAGCGTGCAGATATGCATATGAGACGACCATGCGTGGGCTTGCTCCAATCGGTGCTCTTCGATGCTGTATATTGCCGAGATAATATCCCGATCTGATTGGACGGTTATAAACGGGGTATCGCGGACGCGGCTTTAACGCCGTAACGCAGCGTGCAGTCGATAACTTTTCGAGGGTGTTTGAACAACGTACGATATGCGGTACAATCTCTCTCTCTCTTTCTCTCTCTCTCTCTCTCTCTCTCTTTCTCTCTCTTTTTCTCTTTCTCTTTGAAAGGAATAGCAGGAAATCGAGCGTAGTTGCTTTTTCGCAATGAGAAATTATTGAGAAAGGATGAGGAATCTTAATGGAAGAAAAGAGAGAGAGAGAGAGAGAGCGGTAAGTTTCGCAGGTTTAAAAGTTTATCAATGCGGAAGTTCGTTTGATCATTCGTAATTATATCGAATGGGGCAATGAGTTGTTCATTTATGAGAGATTCTTTTCTTTTTCTTTTTTCTTTTTTTTTTTTTTTGAGTGAAATCTCTAAGAATTAGATGCTTGGTTTAAATGCCGAGATACGTTTATGAGCAATGAATAAGCACGTAGGTAGGTAGGTAGGTTATGCTAAAAGAGACCTGCCGGTGGTGCCTGATTTCAAACGAAAATCAAGACATCCCCTTTTTACGCGTTCAGCGTACTCGTTGCTCATCCATAGGGCGCATCTGCTTTGTACCTGCGCGATCGATTTTTGTAACGAGCACGTTTACGTGGCAGATGGGGTGGGATTTTCTAAAGAAGAAAGCAGCGGGAGAGAACTGAAAGATCGTTCGTTTCTTTCGTACCTAACCCTACAGGTTTCTTGCGGCACATATTTCATTTACGTATGATAATAATATTCAAACGGAAAATATATGTGGGAGGGCGATGTAATTCGACGGTGGTCTCGTGCGCGAGTCCTCTCATGATAGTTGTTAGTATAAAAGAAAATTGGAACATACGATCGAGCGAAATGTTCAAAGAAATTTATATTCTCTTCGAACGAGGACGAACGAAAAATATTCTCGATTATTACATTCGTAATAGCGAGAATCGAGATATCGATCTAAGTTAGGTAAGTAAAGATCGAGTAAAGATCGTCATCGTCGTCGTCAATGTATGAAAGAGTTATTGGAATTTTAGATTTGTCTTTACGATCGAATCGACTACGAGGGCCTCGAGGATCGATTACAGATTGATAGAATTCATTTATCGGGCTAAGAGAGATCAGCTACGACTTTGGAACGGTTCGCGCGTTAAGGATAAATAAAATGCTTTAATCGATATTGCTCGAATCGGCTAACGAGGTGTTTGGTTGACTCGAAGTTGATAAAGTACAGAGTCCCGCGGACCGTAGGAGAACGGTGGTGTAGTGGGCTTTATTACGAGTCAGAGTCACGATAATCATCGATACTCGTCCGTAAGTTGTCCGTAATAAAGTTTATCCGTACGGCTCTTGAGCAAGAATCATGACGACATTAAAATAATCACTATATACTTATATATATATATATATATATATATATATATATATAAGTAAAACAATGTTGGTAAAGGCGTAACACGGCGGAGCATTTCTTGATGAAAATTAAATCGGCTTCTCTTTCTCTTGTACTCTCTTTCTCTCTCCCGTTCCTTCCTTCATATATTTACCGTCTCTCTCGTTTCTCCATCGAAGTCTACCTGTTCGCTTTAACCTCGTATCTTATCCAGTTATGCGCGAGCATTTCGAACACGCCTAGTCTTTATCTCTTCCACTCGTTTCTCTCTTCCTGTCCCTCTTTCCTTCTCGTTAGCGGCCGCGTCGTGCAATAAATTTGATTGGCATAGGTTATACCGAGCTGGTGCCACTGAGGCGGTTCGTTTAATTCTATCCAACGTGGATATTTAGGACTACTATGTTCCCATTAATCGAAGATCCAAGAAGTTGCGTGACCATTACCCTCGCGAAACCCTTCGAACATGGACACTCTCCTTTCTGATTCCAAATTCAACTTCTTAGAGACTGTCTGGTAATTACGCGAGTGCTCGCACCGCGAAAGGAATGGTTAAAACGTTCCCGGTTAATTTTGAAGTCGAGCACTAATGACCTCGGTGATTATCGCACCGAGAAAGACTTTAATCGTTTAAGTTTCGTCAAACTTTTCTCTCTTTTCTCATCAACGAAATTCTTTTGATATTAATTATCTTTCGAGACGAATTAAATAGATATCTCGTATGTTTAACTTCGATTAAATTTAAAAGAGTCAATAGGTGAATTGAATTTAAATTAAAAATGTACGTATCTTAAATGAAAATATTTGATTATTTTTCGACTTTGATGTGCTGGTCTTTCTATTCTTCGCAATTTTTACAACGGATCCAAAAGAAAAAAAAAAAGAATGTCGATTCGTTAGGTCAAAGGTCTCTTGAAGCTTTTACCTTGGCACGTGAACGTAAAATCTTCAGTGATTCTTGTTTCTCCCCTTCGAGATATCAAGAAGGGAGGGAATCCTCTTTCGGTTCAACCGATATTCTGGCTCTTATGAGTAGACAGCTTAGGGAATATAATAACGTCTGAAAGGAAGGAAGAAAGGAAGGAAGTAAAGAAGGAAGGAAGGCACGGGACAAGATTCTTTTATACGCAAAATTCGAAGGCGAACCGTTGGTGAACGCACCTTGAGGAACGTGCGACGTGATTCGATGCGTCGTCAGCTGTTCTATCTTCTCCCCTCCTTTCCTCTCCTTCCCCCCATTTAATCTCGCTATACTGTCTATTTTATATCTCTTCGTCTTGTTCAATCGGTTGAACAAATCTCAAACTTTAGCACGCGTCCAACGAAATAAAGAAACGATGATAAATGATTCAAGAAAAATAAATCTCTTTGATGATAATTCATTTAAATGCGAAAGGAGAGAATGAAAAGGAGATAGAGAAAAAAAGAAATATTTATAAGTGATTAGTTAGCATTTTAGAATGAACTGACAAGTTTCAATTAATTCTGATTTATCAATATCTATAGTTTCTTAAAGGGATAATTTAAGAATATTGTTGTGTACAAGATGTAAACATTATTGATAATTCTTATAAAAAGCAAAAAAAAAAAAAGAAAAAAAAAGAGAGAAAGAGAGAAAAAAAGGAAAAAATAAGTTTAACAATATCTCTTTTATTCTAAGAAAGCAGGTAACGTGGAACGTACGTTGCGCAATAAGAGCAGTAACGTATCCTACCTGGAGCCCCTTTAGAAAGCGAGAAAGGAAAGAGAAATAAAAAAAAAGAGAGAGAGAGAGAGAGAGAGAAAGAGAAAAGAAAAAACGATGGAAAAAGAAGGGAAGATTCGATGCAAGGGGGATGGCACGCGCCGACCTGCGAGAGAAGGAAGGAGGAGGTGGCAACGATCGGCTGCAGCTGCGTTTCGATTTTGCTCTTGGCAGCGTGGTCACTTTCCTCTCTCCTTCTTTCTCACGCACCTTCTCTCTCTCTCTCTCTCTCTCTCTCTCTCTTTCTTCCTCTTTTTTTTTCTCATTCTGATCTTGACCCGATCGTATCGAACGACGATCGGGCCGCTGTCATCCGAAAACGAATGACAGAACTTTCGGCTCCCCAGAGGCTCGTGTTACCCTCAAAAGGACGACAAGTTAACTTTTCTTTGCTGATCTTTATCTCGATATATCACACCTTCTTTACCTATATATCTTTTTCTCTCTTTCTAAGCAACGGATAATTTTTCTTTTTTACTTTATATTTGTAATTTAATTTTAAATTTGTTCAAACTCATACATTATCATTTTCTTTCTCTATTTGTATCTAAGATAAAAATATCTCTTTGAAAATTAAACATATCGATTTATGTACGTAGAAAAAATAAAATATATTATATTCTCAATAAGAATAAAATAATTGTATTATTTGGATTTTCGTTCTACGATATCTAAGATATTTTTGTATTATTTAATGCGTCGTTTTCAAATGCCATTGTAAAAGTTTCTAAGGTTCTTTTCTCTTCGATTGTCCATCTCCAGAAGGCACATTTTGTTTACAGAGACACACCTGGTAAAAGTTTCTTTCATCGCTTTAGTACAAAACACGCAAACACATTTGGAAACACCCCCACGTAATGTTTAGACACGGGTAGTCTTAGTTTGATAAACGATCGTCGGAGTGGACTGGTCAAGCGTTGTACAATGTAATGCATTTTGTCGTAGTTTGTCCTTTTATTGTGCTATAACTATGAAAGCAACGAGGGGTGCGTGCTTTCATACATCATGCTGTCTCATTTCGTTTATTCAATGTACATGCTTCATGAAACGCATATAGTATTATATAATTATGCAGTTTCAAGAGTAATACTTACTTACATCATCCGATACAATAATAATAATAATAATAATAATAATAATAATAATAATAATAATTCGTGTTTAATTAAGTTAAAAACATCAAGCAATTAAGTAAAACTTGTTAATTCATTACTGGCATTTTTATGGCAATCCCATAAAAACTGATAAAAATGAAATACAGGGCTAATTGAATGGATAAACTAATCAAATTTTGTAATGCAATCTATGTCATAAATAATTCTCAAAGCAATAAATCCTTTCGTTATATATTATTATAATAATATTATTATAATAATAAACAACGATCATTCGTAAATTCAATAAACATTCTTATTATTTATTGATTATTGAAAATGAGAGAGATTAAATTCCAATTTTCAATGTTATATGTTGAATTTATTAAATACATTCTTTACACGTTTACTAATTTCAACGATCAATTGTAAATTCATTAAACGTTCTCGGAGTTGATTGGTTATCGAAAGCGAGGGATGATTATAAGTTAAGTAACTTTGGTATTATTGTAACACGTTGATGTCGGTAAAGTTCAAAAGGTTTAATTGAAGTAAAGCGATAGTACCAACTTGTTTGCAATATACCGCGGATTCACTGTGCACATTCCTGTCGTTGACTTAACATTCACGTTACGGTATCAATTTCCATACGTTAGTCTAAGTAAGATATGATGATTGGGCTCCTTGTTTCTCTCGACGATTTGCCGCTAAGACCTATTCTTACAGGAAACACGACGTTCCTATGAAACTACAACGATCTACGTACCGTCCCTTAACAGACGACTTTTAACGATTCCGCGAAACTAAATTAGAAGAAAATATTCTTCCCCTTTTGTGAATATAAATATAACGATTGCAAAAAAAAAAAATACTGAAAATAATTTGAATTCCTTCGTTCTTTGCATTCTGAAAAGTAAAAAAAAGAAAAAAAATTTATCGATCATTGATCATTTTTAAAAACGATTGATTGTACTTACATATCATTTCTTTTAAAAGTATTATATCATTAAAAGAGTTGTGAAATGATTTGTTGTATTAATGAAAACAATGAAATTAGTAATATTAATTATCTTGATAATTAGAATAGTTGTTTGATATATTTATAAAGTTAAGGTATATATACTATTTTTTTCTTTTTTTTTCAATGATAATTAAGATTATCGATACATTATTATATCTACAAGATTTTATCTTATTCGATTGATCAGCGGAAATTATTACTACGAGAAAATCAAGAGACAAACTTGTAGCTTCGATTATATATAATTAATAGCTAATTTCCTATGAACAATTATTTTTCTGGATTGAGCAACGACTATCTGTTATCAACATTGAACATCAATATTGATTAAAATATATTTATCAAATGATTAAACTTAAATATTATCGAATTAATTACTTATATAATTTATAATGAATTTAATGATAAATATATATAAGTAAATAATTATTTATATAGTCAGATATATGTGACAAACGATAAATGTATGAAAAAAGGAAGTATTGATTCATCATATATACTTTATCAATATTACGTACGTATATGATATATTTTTTCTAAACTTCGTTTTATTATAATCTGTTAAAGTATTGTTAAAATATCGATATGAATTTAAATAAAAAGTTTGTAGACGTAATGGTTACGTTGATACTCGCTGAAACGTGTTATCGTTTCGATCGGACAGCAAGCATCGACGTTGTTACGATTTGCGTATATACATACATGTCGTCGTGTTCACGAGCACAACTTGCATCGAGAACGGATAGGTCCTTCGAGGCCGCGCGATACTCGTTAATTAAAATAGCGAGCTGTTAGTCCCGTATTAACGCAAGTTTATTGCCGAGTGGAATTCATTGAAACGTACATACGGCGCTCAGTCAATGTAATTACCGTTACCGTTTCTGCCAACGGTGATCGTGAACGATTCTCGTTAATGTCCTCTCTGGACTTATGGATGGCGGTGGACGCGTGCTGTTCGATCATTTATGTGCTTATGTGATTTCTACGTTTATACTTATACGTTTATCCATTTCATGAAACAGATATATGTAAATAATCGAAGTTTCATCGATTCGATATTTTTCTTTTTACAACTTTGTAAAATCTAGTAAGAACGAATGATATTACAGACGGAATACTGTGGAATCTATTGTTGTTTTCTTTTTGTTTTCTTTTGTTTTTTTTTTGTTTTTTTTTTTTTTTTTTTGAAAATATCATTTATTCATTTTATATCTCGTAATTAATCGTAAGATATTGTGGTATCGTCGATTATACGAAATATTTTTATACACGAAAGGAAACCATAATTGTAGTTACATTGAAACGAAGATACGGCGAAAGCTCAAGGTCAGGTTCCATCGAAAGTGCGAAGACGAATAAGAAGAAAACGATGTTAAAACTAATTTGAAACTGAACTTGTTCGTCCGAGGGATCCTCGTTGTCTCGGTCGCGTGACGTCCTTTTTAGTTAGTCGAAATGCATTCGTACTTAACGAGCAGCTGCTTTCATAACGCGCTGATTTACCGGCGTTAATTAAATATCCAGTTTGCATGATCCCAATTCGACACGGTGTAAAGGTGGAATGAACGTTTCTTGCGGTGGCACATGCTCTTGCTTTTATATTTTCATCGTTCCAGATATAGTAATCCTGCGGGTAGTTGAACGTCGATCTACGCACCGGAGCAAGGCGTTTACACGGAACTTAATAGGCTACGCACATACATAAGCTACACGCACGCGTCTAACTATAATAAACGTTTTCTCTCGAGCGCAGCACGCGCCATAGATTCGTTTAGCCGTGGCTTCGTTTCCCGTTCGACATTTTTAAGCCCGTCGACTGCTAAATGTTACGAGAAATATCCGGAAAGTTTATCGATAATAATATTCCTAACCGTTGATCTTTTCAATCATCATTTATTTTTATTAACATCATCCAGATCATAATCATTTTCAACGATTTTAATTCCGTTATGAAACGATTCCTCCCTCTTTATATCCTGTAAGTATAACTGTTGCCGAGCAAGATCGATTTACCGGTACACACACTCTCGATCGATAGCTATAGCGTTTGCGAACAATTTGACGGCAG